>NW_026623615.1:196099-306575 GCF_030028575.1 Malurus melanocephalus
TTCAATATATTATCAATAATAGCCTTTTCATATATTGTTATAAGTTTTTACATAGGGTATTAGAAACATACAGTGTACCAGCTGAATGCAATCCAGCCAGCTGGATTAGTATGTAAACACRTAAAAGTCACCAAGAGGCATAAATCAGAAAAAGTTCTAAAGAGAGTASACAAGTAGATGCTACATTGAGGAATAGTAGAGAACACTAATGAAAACTTGGCAGAGGGACAAGTCAGCAAAAAAAAATTGGAAAATAAATACTTAGAGCACTAGAAAAAACTATAAACATCACAAATGTGCATGCCCTGAAGACAAAGGTGAAAAATCCACCACGATGAAGATGTTGGTCTCTCATTAGGAGGAGACCCCCACGATCACCGAATTGAGGATGACACATGTGTACTTGTAAAACTGTGATATAATGCATTTCCATGTCCATATATAGTGGTGGGCGTATGGGGGCCATAGTGACGACAGTAATGTTACTCCATGGTTACTGTATAAATACCTGCCAATTCTAAGCAAAGGCAGGTGAGTTAGGAGGAGAGATCCCCCTCACCTCCAGTGCTACAACAGCCCTGTAATAAACAAATACCTGCTCTATAGACACTGGTCTATGGGGTTTCATTTCTAGGCCTTTTTTGGGCATCAGTTTTGGCGACTAAGCGCGGCAGGACCTCTCTGCCTGGCTGCAAGATCCGTTGGAGCTGGGGACTCTCTTGGCGTGCCCTGAGATTTTCTCAGAGGGACTCCACACTTCACCGGCTCTCTGTGGGGGTAGACAAGGACTGACTGACTGCATAAATTTAAGGTATTTGCAATTTGATTTGTAACATTTTTGGTTTGCTTAAGAAATTCCTGTAAGATGTATGTGACGATGTATGCCAGGCACGTATCACAGGTGAAATTCCTGAAGTTGATACAAGGAGTTTGGAGACTCCTAGGTGGAGGTCAGAAGCCCCTAAAAGAAGTCAGAAGACTTTTTGGTTTGGATTTAGCCTAGTCTCTTTTTGGGTTTGAGTGTTTTATGTGTTGTTTTGTGTGTTTTATATAAAGTCAGTGTTTCTTTCTGCATGTTAACAGCTCTTACTGGGCTGCTGTGTGTTTGCTAGAGGTTTTTGCTGTCTGTGTCTGTGTCTTTATAGCCATTACAGTGTGTGTATCTGCCAAGAACTGGTACAGCTTAGCTAGCAGTTTTAATTTCTGTCCTGTTAGGCTCCACTACTCTATCTCACTCCTTTTACTTATCACACTCCTATGTCTTGTTTTGTTTTTGGAGTACTGTGCAGTTACAGTATCCTCTGGTTATGTGATTCTTGGGTGCATATCTAGTGTCTGAAGTGTAAAAGAAAATATTGGAGTCAGTTGCACCCCTGATATCTGTTGTGCGTTAAGTGTGGTTTGCAGGGATGATGACAGTAAGCTTTGTGTTTTTTTTTCCTATGAAGTGTAACCACCAGCATTTAAGGTTACATTAAAGTAGGTAGTTCTAGTAGTAAAGGAATAGTTAAAAAGAGCCCTTTAGAGTATACTCTCTAGCCCATTAGAAGTAAAGGATAAAGAAATGTTGTTTTGCATGTAGTATAAGACAGAGGTGTTTGAAGTTAGCAARCAGATATGAGGAAGACGCTTGTGAATATTCAAGATTTATAGCCAAAGTATGTGAGGCCAGCRGCACACTCTGACTGCTCCCCGCTTCCAGCTCTAGCAGTAGTAGGGATGAAATAAATAATCCTGGGGAGGGAACAAGTTCAAGGACCCTGATAACAGTGCGGACAAGAACYAAAACAAAAGAAGTTTTGCCTATAGTAGCCCCTCTGAGAGAAGTGATAGTTCCCGAGGGAGACGYTATGCAAGTGRAAGTTCCCTTTTCCRCTAATGATCTGAATGGCTGRAAAGAAAAAGTTAAAAATTATAGAAAAGAGTCCAATAAATTGCTAGAAGATTTGAGTTAGTTGTGAGAAAACAGGACCCTGATTGGGTTGGTAATGATTTGATGTTGTCAGAGCTTRCAGAAACAGAAAAGGAATTGGCAAWAARCAGAGGTGGAGGCAGAAATAAAAGAGCAAAGTAGGCTTAGAAAATGCTATCCTAAAAAGCASTAAATTGGTCAATGATATTCCAAGTGAAGCAGGGAAGGCAGGAGTCTCCCACYGCTTTTGTGGACAGGCTCCGTGCAGCCCTGCATAAGTACATGACCCTAGACCCCTCATCAGACATGGGCAAACAGCAATTAGTTTCTCTAATGTTAGGGCAATCCTGCCCAGACATTAGATTTGAGCTTCAGAAAATAAGAGAGCCTGCAAGCGGGGATCTGGAAGCGTTCATGGGGGAGGCTTGGCGAGCGTACAGTAACAGAAATAAGCATTAATGGTGAAATCTGACTACAGCTATAGTAGCTGTCATGGATCACCATCAGAACGGTGGGAGTGGTTGAGGCAGAGGTGAAACAACAGAGGGGGCTCAAATCAATCACAATCCAAATTGGGACCAAATCAGTGTGCATTCTGTAAAGAGGAGGGACACTAGAAGAACCAGTGTCCTAAACTGGCAAATCAARGGTCGGGGACCTTTATTTCCACTGTGCATAGTGATGAATGATGRRKACTGGCAGACCTTACCCTAGAGGATCAGCYGGCCAAAATGCAGCTAGGGAATGAAAAAGAAGTTGAATTTTTAATCRATACTAGAAACACATTTTCAGTTTTAAATCAAGCCTTGGTACATAAAAGTGAAAAATACATTCAAGTTCAGAGAGCCACGGACCAACCAGAAAATGCTTTCTTTTAAAGCTACTTGAATACAAAATTCAGAAAGAATCTGAGTCAGAGTTCAACACCCCTATACTGCCAGTAAAAAAACAAAAAAACAAAAACAAAACAAAAAATCCTCCACAAAACCCAACAGAACCTGCAGAAAGCACAAGATTTGTGAGTAATCAATGAAATTACTAAAAGCATTCATCTGGTAGTGGCTAATTCTTACACACTACTAACAAAATTATAAGAAGATTTAATTTGGTTTCCAGTCATAGATCTTAAAGATGTTTTCTTTTGCCTACCTATCATAGATGAGAATGATGTGATTTTCGTGTGATTTTTACATTTGAATGGGAAAATCCTAGTATAGGAGAGAAAAGCCAGCTTACCTAGACAGTGTTACCTCAAGGGTTCAAAAACAGCCCCACASTCTTTGAAAACCAATTGGCTAAAAGAATTAAGAGCAATAACAATCACCACCTGGAGAAAGTACACTTCTATAATATGTGAATGACCTGTTCATCGCCACAAAAACTTCTAAAAAATACCTTCAGAAGACAGTTGGCCTTTTAAATTTTCTAGAGCTAAATAGTTATCAAGTGTCTCCACAAAAAGCTCAGTTAGTGCAACAACAGGTGACTCATCTCAAGTACGGGATCTCTGGAAGATAACGATCTCTAGGAATCACACGGAAAGAAGCAATCTACCAAACACCTGAGCCACAAACTGCAAGAGAACTTTGCGCTTTCCTTAGAATGACAAGTTGATGTCAGTTGTGGATACACAATTATGAACTCATTGTGAAACCTCTGTGTGAGCTGCTAAAAGTCTCCAAATTGCTGAAGTGTGGACTCCTGCRGCTGMCAAAGCCTTCAAAGAACTGAAGCATGAGTTTATAAGAGCCCCAGCCCTCAGACTACCTGACATGAGTAAGCCTTTTTGGCTGTTTTCCATGAGAGGCAGGGAACAGCTCTAGGAGTCTTCGCACAGCAGCTGAGCCCTTACAAGAGGGCAGTAGCGAATGTTTCCAAGAAACTGGACACTGTGAGCAGGGGGTGGCTTGCATGCCTCAGGGCACTTGCAGCAGTTATAATAAACATTAAAGAAGTAAAAAAACCTCACTTTAAGACAAAAATGACTGTTCTAGTGTCACACACAAGCAGATGTCCTATAGCAGAAAGGGAATCGCCAACTGTCTCCTTCAAAATTCCTGAAATATGACATTGCCAAGATTGTTAACCCTGCTTCCTTTCTGCAAAGAAAATCAGAAGCTGAACCAGTAGTACACGATTGCCTAGAAACATAGAGACTGCATACTTCAGCTACCCAAATCTGAAAGAAGAACCACTCCCAGATGCCAAAAGGACACAGAAGTCTGGGTATGCTGTGATCACTGTCTCTGAAGTAAAAAAGTCAAATCCATTACCTGCTGGAGCTTCAGCTCAAAAAACAAAGCTGATAGCCCTAACCAATGCATTGGAGCTAAGTAAAGAAAAAAAATCATCAATATTTAGATAGATTCCAAATATGCTTATGSATTGTCCATGCTCATKGTGCAATTTAGAAAGAAAGAAGACTCTTAACAACACCGAAGAAAGTTGTCAAATATGCAACCGATGTCCTCAGACTCCTCGAAGCAGTAAAACTCCCATCACAAGCGGCAGTTATGCATTGCTGGGGGCACTTTAGAAGTAACACTCTCCCTGAAGAAAATAACAAATTTGCAGATTCTAAAGCTAAATTAGCTGCTAAAAAAAAATAGCTCAATTATAATGACTTTGATACCCACTGAAATAGATAKGAGACAACAGGTAAATTATCAACCATCAGATTGCAAATAAGATACAAAATAATAAAAGAAAATTTTTAGAAAATGGATRGAGGCAGTTAGAAGCAAGCCAATTAGTGATACCTAAGAACACTTKGAAATACTATGTGAAATCTAAACATGATAAAACTCACTGAAGAGTAAATCCTCTTTACCAGCATCTCAAAGCATGGATTGCAGGCCCACGTCTGTTAGAGGTTATTAAAGAAGTAACCTCACAATACTTAATCAGTTTAAAGAACAATCCCAATACAACAGTCAAGTTAGAACAAAGATGATTGACAAAGGAATCTTTTCAAGGGATGCACGACAAATAGATTTTTCTGAACTCCCAAGAAAGGGGGGGTTTCCAATATCTATTAGTGCTTACTGGGTAGCCAGAGGCATTCCCTTACAAAACAAAGCTCGAAAAATAATAAAAGTACTGCTMAATAAAATTATCCCTAAGTACTCATGATAAAAGTTTGGCTCAAATAAGTAATCAGTATATCAGTGAGTATTTAAAAGCAATAAAAAACCAGTTGCATCAGAAATTCAATATTGTGTTTAAGAATCAACCTAAGCAACCAGATCACAAATCGCATGCCATTAATCCTAGTAACTGAGTATATGTAAAGAATTTTTCAAGTAATCCTCTACAAGGCAGTTCACGTCAAAAAGAGACCTACCCAGACCCACTATACCTGGGTCAAGAAATCTCCTGTCAAGCATTGGGCTGCAATGCCTATTGATGCTGAAAGACTGAAACTAAAGCTCAATCRTAAAATATAAACCTCTTCTAGTGCTTCTTTGTTTTATAGCCAGTTACTGTGATTTTTGATACTAATAATTATGTAGCTTTGCTTGAATCCATYGCTAACCATACTACAATAAGGGATTGCTAGTTATGCAAAGAAGTACAACAATTACGCTGGCTGTTGCTGGGAGTACCCTCTAGCAACTAGACTAAGTTAAGCCCATATTCCCTGTATGAACATAAGAACCAATGTGAGAAGCCAGGTTCCCCTATGGGAACACCTCCTTTTCAGTTAACACTTGTTAATCAATCTGTTATATATACAGAAGTAAAATTTACAAAACCTAATCTTAGCTATTTTAACAATACCAACAATTAGACTAAGATTGTCCCCCTACCATGGGTCTGGTCCAATAAATCTTTGCTTGTCCACTCAAAACAATAGAATAACTATTTGTATGCCAGACATACAATTACAGCACAAACAAGAAAAGTTTACACACTAGTGAATACTAGTTGCTGTACTTAGGTAGATCAATTGAGGCAAATAACCACAGACATACGTACAATCTGACAACATGCACAAGTGCTTCATGAAGTGACAAAAAAGGACACTTCTTAGACAAACAACCTTTGAAAAACACATCYTGGCTCCCAAATTTTAATTAGCTGAAATAACTATTTACAAGRATTTTATTTTTAAGACTAATCATCCTCTGTACATGTGTAATCACTCAATATATTCTGTAGTAATGCAAACAAACAACAATTTCATATGATAATTTAAAGAGTTAGCAGTTAAAAAATAAATTAGAGAAGAAAACATATTTTCAGAAATAAGTGTTAATACCACCTTATGAGGTTGTGAAAGAATACACAAAAAAATAAAGAAAGGGGGGAATGATACCTATAGTTTTTGTCAAAGTGCTTATGAAGCCTATTGATTGAAATCTTTCTATAACTTTTTTATACATTATCAATATAAGAATGTAATAACTTTTTTTCACATTATTAATATACAATGTAATAGCTTTCAATATATTATCAATAATAGCCTTTTCATATATTGTTATAAGTTTTTACATAGGGTATTAGAAACATACAGTGTACCAGCTGAATGCAATCCAACCAGCTGGATTAGTACGTAAACACATAAAAGTTGCCAAGGGGCATAAATCAGAAAAAGTTCTAAAGAAAGTAGACAAGTAGATGCTATATTGAGGAGCAGTAGAGAACACTAATGAAAACTTGGCAGAGGGACAAGACAGTCAGCAAAAAAAATAGAAAATACTTAGAAGACTAGAAAAAACTATAAACATCACAAATGCCCTGAAGACAAAAGTAAAAAGTCCACCATGATGAAGATGATAGTCTCTCATCAGGAGGAGACCCCCATCACCACCGAATTGAGGATGACACATGCGTACTTGTAAAACTGTGATATCATGTATTTCCGTGCCCATATATAGTGGTGGGCGTAGTGACGATGGTAGTATTACACCATGTTTACWGTATAAATACCTGCCAATTCTAAGCGAAGGCAGGTGAGTTAGGAGGAGAGATCCCCCTCACCTCCAGAGCTACACCAGCACTGCAATAAAGAAATACCTGCTCTATAGACACCAGCCTATTAGGTTTTATTTCTAAACCATTTTCAGGCATCAGAGGTCATGTTGCATGATTCATACAGCTAAAGCTTGTTGCTTTTACTGGGCGCTTCTTCCCTCTCCCTGTCCTCATGTTCTACAAAAAACACTGCAAAAATTGTCAAGTAAAAGTAGAATTTAAATCCTACAGGCAGTACTCCATCTCCCATACTGCATGAACTTTGATGCACTCTTCAAGGGTAGTACAATGACCTTGGTCCCACTCTATTTCCAGTTCTATATGGTCCAGCAAAAGAACAGGACATGGGCTGCTACTTTAAGGACAGYAATAAAGGAGTCCTGCTGCCACAAYTGTTCTGCTCTATGTACAACYGGTGGCAGGAATCCAGAAGCCCTGGGTTTACATGGTCTTTTCATTGTGGAATCACTCAGTGTTCCTTGATTTTGGGCTCAATCCAAACTATATTGAAGTCAGTGAAGAAAATCCCAAAAGATTTTGTTTAGTATCAGGCACATTGTATATTTTATACATACAGTTGATCTGCAAATGGAAATTGTGTTTGGAAGTCAAAAAACTGTACATAAGGCTGAAGAAGATTTGAAAACAAAAGGTAGAAGAGTGATGATTAGAGAAAAAGATTGCACTCTTCACAACCTCCTCCAGGTGTATAGACATTTATCTTTGGGTTTGGTTGTACAAAAAGCTTTAACAACAGCAATTCAGCAGAGTAACTCTTCAACACATTGAATTAGTTCAGAAAGTGCTGACTACAAAATTAAGGACAATACTATTTTCCATAATTTTTTCACTGTTAGGTTTTGGTATGATTGCTTGGGTTGGTTTCTAAGTAAACTTTCAGCTTTGCATCCRAATGAATATGACCTCATTAGAATTACAGAAAGAACAGAGGCAGCAAAACCTTTTGACATTTGATTTACACCCTCAACTTTAACCTTTCTTCATAACTTTTGTTTCCTGTAGCTAAACTATGGGTGAATAATGTCAGCCAAATAGAAATCTTTTGAAGTTCTTAATTTAAATCCAGCTACATTTCTCTATTCAAAATTACTTCTGTGCTATACCCAAAAGAATTTGTGTGATTAAAATCATAGCAACAAATACTATGGTTTTCTGGTTATTATGATTTCATTCATGAAAATGCACTGAGTATAAGAGACTATGCTCCTAAAGAGTGAAAGAGCTGATATAGGATGAGAAATATTGATTTTAGGGGTTTGGAATATCAAGCAGCAGCAAATCAAGGGACACTGTTTTTTAAAATGGGACTGGTAAAAACAGACATCCTGATCAATCCCAGGAGGCAACAGCAGAGGCAGTAAGGAAGGGAAACGTCTGAAGACCCACAGTGCTGGTAGGAACTGCAGAAACCTGTAAATGGATACAGTCCACTGCAGACCTCAGTTTTACCCTACCACACATTTTCATGGTATGAGGAGTGGTTCCTGAGAGAACYGAATCCCCTCCATTCACACAGGGACAAGGTTAAATGAGGAGGAAGCCAAGGTCCACTTTTCAGTGCAGTTCAATCAATGTGCTATTGGCCAGACACTGTTGAGGCCTGGCCCTGAGCCACAGCTCTGCACATCAGGTCTAAATATTTCAACAGTGCTGAAACCCCACTGACTCTTTATTGCTTTTATTTTGGTGAACAAGAATAAAGTCTGTTTAGCTGTAGCCATACAGCCTTTCTTAAGAAAACTTCCTTATCACTCTGAGGGATCAGTCCATTCAAGTTCTGCAGCCCCAGTAGTACTGTCCTTGGCTACACAACAGTTAAATGAATGAACTGAATGACCCTGACCTGGGTGGTRATCTCTCTAACTGCCCCATGGTTCACTCAGATCACTGATCTCTGCTGCTCTGCCCACATCAAGCCAATATCCACATTACAGCAGCTGGCAGTGTTGTTTATTTTAGTTCTGCAATGCCAACTGCAATTGAAAGCTCTGCTTGCAATAGTTCTTTTCCATATTTGAAGCTTACTACAAAAGATGAGAGACTGGATAATTAAATGTAAATGTCTATTCCAGCAAATGTATTGCAGGCAAATGTCCTGCTCTTACACAAATATTTGTGAGATAGGAAGAATTCAATTCAGTACATAGTGATGGGTGCTTCCACACACGCTTAATTAACTGTATCAAATTCAGTACACCCAGTCCTCAGAGAAATCTGCTGATTAACAAYACAGAGGTTTTGAAGCACATGAGGACAGAAGTACCTCCCCAGAAGACCTATTCTTCAAATGGATATAAAGCCACACATATTATGCCCCCAATGTTTTAAGAGAGCTTACTTCTAAAAACTGAAAGTGCTTAGAGAAGGAAATGGGTTTCTGTATGGATCTGTAATATACATAATGCAATACAGTTTCTGCAGGCTCTATATATTTCTGTGGTACATAGTAGAAGTGGTTCGTACAGGGGGTCTGGAGGATTCAGAGGATACACTTTAGGCTTCTTCAGACATAGCTACATGTTAGACAGATGTGTGGACTGTGACTATCACATGCAGGGAGTCATGCAGCCTTCAGCAAACAAGTTCATGTCAGCTTCAATAATCTTTCTACATTTCTTATACATACTGTCCTCCTTACGAGGCTCTCACAGTGATTTTTCAAGTATAAATAAGCTATGTAGCAACCATGGAGAGTCATTATTACTGTAAACAGAGCTGTTTAGTCACTGGTAAGAGTTAAGGCTCCATAGTGGCACCATGGCAGGGCTGTGAGAAAGAACATGAATTTTATATCAGCATTTCTATCACAGCAGTTCCCCAGAAACTCCAACAGAAGTGTAGAGAAGTGTAGAGATGGTGACAGTCCCACTATGAGCAGGACTTTGAACAAGATCTTCAGACAGCCAGCATTTCTGCGAATATAATTCTGTTCATCCAAGACTCAGSATCCAAGATTCTCCTATCCTGCATGGACTCCCAGTAAATTCAGTAAAGAAAAAACAGTTCTGTTGGGATGGGTGGTGGGGCCTACAGGATGCCAATTAATGCTGTATTTACTATCAGTAGCTGAAGCCTCAGTGAAAGCCTAGTTGTTTCAGCCAAAAAAGGTTATATGTAGTTCAGCTTTATGATAATGTTAGGGCTAAGCTCCCCCTCACACAGATTTCTCAGCTGGGCATTTTCTCTTCTTCCAATTACAAAACACTTCTTATCGCATTCCTTGTATGCACATATAACACACTTATATGCATTCCTATGGACAAGTCTGGCTGTTTTAGACACCTCCACCTCTCAGAGGTGAAGTTTCCTGCAGTCCCTCACAGTTCCTCCAGATCTTAATGTCATACCATGCCAACTACTAGGAYTTTTGTTGTCAGCTCCAGATGGGATTCATCCTAATATCCAGCCTTCACTGCTGCTACTAGTACTATTTTTGCAAAGGCTGATGTACACACAGCAAAACTAACTGAAAATATACCTGCATCTAAAACACACTGGAGAGTTTTTATGAGCTTCTAGTATTTTTTACTTTGTAGCTTCCATAACAGGGTCTGAGGTTTGTGTAGTGGACAACTGTCAGGAAACACGTCTGTCCCCCACATACTGCTGTGCCTTGGCTGCTTTGCTTCATTAAATATCCCCAGCTGGGTATTTCTCTGTTGATTTTTAATTCATGTTCACAATCCCTGCAGAATCACCTAAAGCGCTTGTGAGAAGTGCCCAATAGGACCTCATAATCCTTGTAGGTGAGCTCTTTACCCAATTTCTTCCAATCTGATCTTTTCAAAACAAATCCATTTGATAGAGACACATTGAGATTCTTTTGTTTTGAGGAGTAGACTGAATATGAGCGCAGAATTGCCAGTGTGGTGACCACTTGAGCCTTCCTCTTTGTAAAAGGAGTTACAGACCTCAGTGCTTGACATACACACTTACCTCAGGTATTGCTATGACTGGTCCTGGTGGTCCTGGTGGTCCGGGTGGTCCCACAATACTGTTCCCATTCTGTCCTGGTTCACCCTATTTCAAAAGCATTACATGTGGAAAACCCATACACTATGTGCTACGTTTCACATAGATTTTTTGGAAAGAATGAAATCTACACAATCTCACCCGAGGTCCTGGGTCACCCTTCTCCCCTTTTGGACCCTGCAGGTGATAAAAAAACAGAGCATAAGTGATTTAAAAGGGAAAATTATGAAATGTGCTTTCCCTTGCTCCACAATAAGCACAACAGCAAATTGCATGTACAATCAACGATCAATCCCCAGCTCTCCCAAATCACACACGGGGCCAACTGGTTTCAGCTCAGATCTGAGGATTTGATGTTTAAAAGTATTTCCCAGAACTTTTGACAGAGTTCACAGACAACTAGAAGCAAGTAGGCATAAACCATTTAATTAGTTAGGAATTAATTCTGTGAACCTTTCTCTCACTGCACTGAAATCAGCCATCCCTGGCCGTGCTGTCCTCATCAACCACATCAGTTGTGTCCAGGATTTCCCAGGGGACCAGACAAGAGAAGACAGGAAGCTAAACTGTCATCTTTCCAGCATTTTATTCTTAGTGAATAAAGAACCCCAGCTCCTCACASTCTGCTAGCAAGTACTAATAGGGCTCCTACTGATCCTTAAGAGGGACTTTAGGGAGCCGGTGTGTGTTAGGTGATCACAGATTATGATAACCCTACTCACCACTTCTCCGGGATGCCCAGCRATGCCAGGAAAGCCTGGTTTTCCGTCTGTGCCTGGCATCCCCTGCCACAACAAACACACTGTTATTCTTTGTAAACTGCATCCAGTTTGATSCAAGCAGGAGGGACATGGTACAGCTCTGAACAGGCTGGTGGGCAGGTTTGGGGGAGGCTCATTATCTCATTAGTCATCTGCTCTCTCCATTCCTCCTGCTCTTTCCCCTCTCCAGAGCAGGTTTGAGTTTCTTTTTTTCATGCAGCCTCACTTCACTGCTTCCACCCCTGYTTAGCTAGCAAAAGGGTGAATTTTKTTGCTTYCCCCCRAAATACMTTTGATGAGTTATTTCCACCCTTCAGTTAAGTGACTGTCAAGCTGGAGGAAGAGAAGGAATGGAGACAGTGGCATGGGATGTAGACAGGAGTCAGCATGAGGGGAAAAAGCCAGCTCCTGCTGTTGTTTAATACAGGACTCTGTCTGATTGCTGGAACCTGACAGCTGCTCTGTTATATGGGAAAAACAGAAGCAGTAATGATAATGCAGTTTGCCCTGAGAAAAATGGATAAAAGAAAGCTCTAAATTCTTCAAAGAACAGGTAAACAGTGAGCTGCAATTTTTGCATCTGTTTTTCTCTGAGTCATATGAAAGAGCAAAGGAAATGACACAGAGCAGCCTAATGATTCATCTAAAGGACCTATTACCCCTGTTTTGTTTTAACAGTGGGGCTATTTTTTTTGTTTGTTAATTTCGTTGTGTAGTGGGTTTTTTGGGGTGTTTGTTTTGTGGTTTTTTTTTTGTTTGTTTGCTTACTCTGAGATTTTAAAAAATTTGTTTGGGTTTTTTTTTTGCTTTGTGTTTTTGGAAAATACTGTTTGGTTCTAACTTTTTGCTCTGGTTCAAGAAAATATTTTTGGGTTTTAACAGTAGATAGTATTGATGATACTACTTATGATAGTAATTCTCATAAGAGATTTAATGGGCCTACTTCATTAAGAAAGGATATTCTCAYTGCTATTTCTGGTTTTTGTCAATGGTCAGTGAAGCGTGTGGGTCAGGAATAAAGTATGATTTCTGAAGTACCCTATTGTTCATTTTATAGACAAATGCAGGATAGAAGGTCTCTCCAAATGYTAATGGAATTTAGGCAACAAAGCAACTACTGGGATTTTGGTGTCTCCACAGGTAGTCAAAATGGTACTTGGGACGTAAGTGCCTCTCAAGTGCCTGTGGAAAATTGTAAGTATCTATCTGCAGCAAAGGCTATTGGGCAGAGAAAATAACTTTGGACCAAGAGCATTTCCGCAACAGAATGGTGTCATTTCAGGCATGTTGGTACTTGCAGGACAGCTTCCTACAATCACAAATGCTGAATAATTTCTTCTATTAATTTTTCTAACACAAGTTAAATTGGAAGAAAAGATCCAGGATAGGTAARATGTTTTATTGCAACTAATGTATCCTTATTTCTAACTCACATCATMTTTTAAGAATGTAGCTCATTGCTAAAATATAAGAGGACAAAGATCTTTTTTAATCTGAGGATTAAAGAGRTAAATTGGTTATTTTTTAAACAATGATAATCACTCCACTTATACACATATTTCAAAAACATTTATCATATAAAACAATAATAATTGCTAGAAAAAGGATCTCAGAAGAAAGGACATGTAGGTACAACAACAAAGAAAATATTCTATATTCTCAAACTAATTAAGAAGAGTTAAACAACTGTCCTGCGTGTCAATGCATCAGCTTTAATTATCATGCTGACAAATATCTATGTGAAATGACAACACTCAAAATATGTACAGCAGATGGAATTTATGGCAAGTAGAGTCCTGTTACTTTGTTGGTATTTTTTAAAAATAAACAAGCAGATGCTGCTAGAAGATTGTGATAATACTCTTGTAAATACGCAGCTTAAGTGCTTTTATCTTGTTTCCTAGGGCAACTTTTAATTTCAGTGCTGCCCCAAATGCAGGAGAAGGTTAATTTACAATATTTTATTCTATTTTTTATTTTATATTTTATTTTATTATTTTATTTTATTATTTTATTTTATATTTTATTTTATATTTTATTATTTTATTTTATTATTTTATTTTATTATTTTATTTTATTTTATTTTATTTTATTTTATTTTATTTTATTTTATTTTATTTTATTTTATTTTATTTTATTTTATTTTATTTTAAATTTTCATTTTCTGTGAGTCACATCAGCGCTCTCTGCTGGCTAATGCCTGCAAAAGACGCTCAGGTCAGACGGGGACCAGCAACGAGCAGCGCAGCCCCAAGCAGGAGATTTGGTGTGGGTTCCAGGAGGAGTTCAAAGCAGACTAGACGGGGATGAGGACAGACGTGAGCCTCCCTACTGTAGCACAGACCTGTGTCACGGGTGGAGTGCTGCGGTATGGAGTGATAGCTCCCCATCACCATATCAAGGAAGAGGGGGCATGTGGAACTTCGTTTTCTATCTAAGCTTTGCTGATTTTCATTTTTGTTCTAGTGAAAATGTAAAAGGCCTCACAAGATGCCTTCCAAGACACACACCTTTTAGATACAATTTTAGAAGCATTTTWAACTACATTTTAAGTACAAGTCTTAAGCACCAGGTTACCCTTTCTCCTAGTACTCAGAATTCACCAGAGAAAGGGGTTTGTCTTCACAGAGAAGCCATCCTGGGCTCTAATATGCTGACAGAACAAGGAATAGGGATTTTACCCTAAGTGCATTAAGAGATTGAAGGAAACTAAGGAAAGAAACAACTGAGGTTGTAGATCAGGTTAAAAAAAMTTCCCACCTTTGAACCTGGTGGACCAACGTTGCCTCTTTCACCCTGAAACAGAGATACAGAAGGGCTTGAGTATTAAAGTGAGCAGTAATTGCAAAGATTTTAAACATTTGTGCTACTTTCCTTAAAAACAAAGGAATCACATAGAGTAAAATGATTGGTGAAAGCACTGCATATTTTTTGTGAAATGATGGTCGGCGTACATTTGTGGTTTGGTTCTGGGATTTTAACCACCTGGCTGCCACCCACATCTAAAGAGTTTGTGGTCACGACTCATTATTTTTGCTGAGCATCCAACACGCCACAGAACTCCGTGCCTGAACCTGATTTTTATGTCTGAGATCAGCACACAGTAACATTCCCCAGATCTACCAATGTAGCCATGACCTTGTGCCTCCGCAGAGAACTCAGCATCTTCCTTCCAAACAGCCAACTCAGTTCCCTCACACTGCTGCTCTCTCCACCTACCCAGGCACTGCATCAAACCACGAGCGAAATAATGAACGCTGCAATGTTCCACCTTTGGGACTGATTCCACAGGATTTTAGCCCTAAGTAGACATGCTTCCTCAATTTTGTGACAGACAGGGAACATCCAATTTAGTTTATTTCATTGGAGATGATAGAGAATGAATCAACCATTGCCTCAAAAGYTATGTTTATGCCTACTGCTTTTTAGGAGCTCTCATATCCAAGAGTGCATGAAGACTGTAGGCTGTTTTTTAATGAAAACAACTTTTCATAATAATAAAAGTGAAARCAGAATTTGGATCTATGCTTCCTTGCTAGAAAAGGTGAAAAATTGATCTTAGCAGGTCTCTTAACAGCTATAACTAGTTTGGGGTATTTGAAGGGTGAAGAATGCATGAAACAGAAAACTATACCTTCAACTGCTCGTGATGCATTAGCTCTTGGTTTTTGGAAGTGGGTGGTTGTTGTATTTTGCCACTGTTGCCTAGCGAAGTAATTTATAATCATGAAAAGTGGGTGTAAAATTCATCCCCATGAGAATGATAGTGTATTATAACCACTTTATATTAATTTTGCTATTATWACCACTTTATATTAATTTTACCTGGTTTTGTAAGTTGTCAGGCAATAGCATGTTCCTTTCTCTTTTGTTGTATCTTGGGCATTAGTGAGTCAAGACTAAACCAAGGTGAGGGTGAAGTCTCTTGGMTAAGGTTTATGACTAGCTTTTCAGCTCCAACCCAGTTCCTAAATCCTAGGAATTGTGCTACCTCAATTTCTGAAATCTTTGTGAAGCAGCATGTTTTAGAAACAAAATTTCTAGCWAAGGGCAGAGAGTAAGTTCTTAACAAAAAAGTATTTTTGGCATGGAGACTCAGCACCTACTCATGTGTGCAGAGCAGCATCATGTGAGAGCACATCTATTCTTGCCAGTCCATTGTAGCATCACTCRCCAACATATGTTGTGCAAACTGCAATTTTTTCACTCCCAAATGATGTGCTCCAACATTAACAGGAGTAGCCCCCAATGGGGGATCTTTTTTCAGAACTAATAAGCTGAGCTCTACAGACCCTAGACAGAGAGGGCTGGCGAGATCTTTGGTGGCTGTTCTGCTATGAATCAACTGCATGCAATTGATGGCAATTGAGCAGTCAGCTATTAGAGCTGGGGATAAGCTCAGGTGAAAATTTCAGAAGGAGAGGATGGGGACCGGCAGCTCTTACCTTCCATTTCCTCCTCCTTCTATRCTACTGTCATTTCCCAGGGAAATGAAGACTTTGAGTTTCTTTACCCTCATATTTAAGGTGTTGTCATGTTGTGCTATTAACCTGAGTGGTACTCGTGCTTAATGTAGGAATAGGAAAAACCTCTTCCTGTCTAAGGACCCATTCTGTGAATCTGCCCTTTTTTCTAGGATTTTTCACCTCTCCATTTTCTAACTCGTGTGTTGTATAACCAATAGGAGCACCAAAATGGAAAATTCAGTCACTTCTGAGCTCGACTCAAATCCGAAGCAAAGAAGACATCGCTCCCCTCTTTTTCCCCTCCCAGCACCTTCCAGATTGTTTTCCTAACATTTTCTGGGATGAGAAGGCCTCCTCATGCAGAGGGATCAGAGGTCTCCTCATGCATTTCTCTTTGAACAGCATACATGCAACCTCTTAGAAATCAGAATGATGTATAAATGAACAACAAAGAGAAATTGCCAATGTCATAAAAAAATTGAACAAAAATGCCATGGGATGTAATGGCCCAGTTAGTATTTACTCACTACTCTGATTCGATGTGAAATAATTCTAATAATACACATTCTGGGTAGATACCCAGCGCAAATGGGAACAAAATTTGTCCTAACTTAATCAGTTAATGAATATTTAATGAAAGTTGTTATGTTCAGGCAAGTTCTGGGAATACAGAAATAAACAAGTATTAAAAATATATGCCAAAGCAATATAGGCTAACTTTCAAGTGTTTGTACCTTTGGTCCTAATGATCCATGCTGTCCAATTCTTCCTGCAGAACCCTATAAAAATACAWTGAATTTACTGGTAAATCTACATGGCATCTTGTAACAAATTTTCTCAGAAAAAAACCCCTAATTCATAACCACAACAGTTGCAAAGCCAGTGTTGGAGACCTGTAGTATCAACAGATAATAATAAAAGAGAATAATAAAAGGTAAGCATTGTTTAGGGTTGGTCTGATAAATACTGCCTTGCTCCGTATTATCATGAACACTACAGATTTCTGCTTCTTACAAAGACAGTTTTAGTGTTGTCACTGCATATTACACATCCTTTTAGAAAATATTAGAAATAAAGTTGCAAGGGATTGCTTWCAATTGCTCATAATTTATTAGAATTTGCTTTCTTGGATAAAATTAAGATATGYTACCAGTTTAGAGGCAATGCAGCCTGGCTAAGTTTAAAAGCTGCTTTCCAAAATGTTTTTTTTCAAAAGAAATTTGGAAATTCAAATTTCTCTCTTGTCTCTATATGGTAACATCAGCTGCAAAGTACAATTATGACTCCTTGATGATAAAATGGACAACAGTTCGTTATTGATCATTTCAGAAAGTTGAATAGAAGAGGAAAGGAATTCAGTGGAGTGACTGGGTTGTCTTTATCTGGAATATGAAGACACTAATAAATGTTAATGCTAAATAATGAGAAAACACCAATGAAACTTTACACCAATCTCTGGAAGAAATAGAATAGAAACCCTGGAAATGAGAGCTGAGCCATCAGAAAAAGCTAATTAGATACTTCTACTTCAAAACACAATCACTACTTTCTGATTAAAGATTAATAAAATTTTCAACAAATAAAGATCATGCCAATAAATGCAATTTTTTTCCTAGCACTTGTTTTGAGTTGCAGCCCCTTAGAAGCAGATACTCTGCTTTCACCTAAACACCAYTGAGTACTCTGGAACTGCGATAAGGTGTAAATGGCTCATAGTGCAGTACCAGTAAGTAAGTAAAAGCATTTTCATGATTGCAGCAAAATTCATCTTTTTCTTATCTTTTTCTTATCTGCCTTCTTTACTGACTCAAACTTTGCAGAGTAATTAAGCAGCAGCAGGAAAATTTTCTTCAAATGCAACAAGACATTTTTTGAATATTTATAGCTGAGTGACTTGGAAACAATGCTTGTTATAAAATCAAATGTGAGAATAAGGCTGTGACTAAGGCAGGTCAGAACGTGCGGTTTTGGCCCAGGTTTTAGACACCTCCTTCTTTCAGCTGACAAATTCAATGCTTAGTTTTGTAACAGTATTTTTTGTGCCACTTTTTAGTATTTAGGGAAAGACATAAGAGGGAGCAAAGGTCTCTAAGCTATTAAATTGAGTCAGCTATGACTTCAGTGACTCACAGTCACCATACTTTAAACCAACACAGTAAAGAGCTGCTCAAAGTCACTCCTGTCTCCAGTGTTCCGCTGGTTTCTGATGATCYATGGAATCTTAGAAACAGGATTGCACAGGCCTGTGGAGGCCATCTAATCCAATCGCCCCCTTGAAGTAGAACTGTCACCACAATCAAAAGAGGACAGGCATGTCTCTGTCCAGCAAAGCCTTGATGACTTCAAGATTAGATCTCTGGCAACCTCCCTGGGCCCCAGTTCTGCACCAACCTCCTAATGAACAGCCTTCTTCTAAAACTTAGCTTGAACATCTCAAACTGCAAATTGTGACCACTGTTCTTTGTTGCATCATCTGGTACTACAASGAACAGTTTGACTTCATCATATTGGCAGTTGTCCCTCAGAGACTCATAAGTAGCTACGGGATCATGCCTTTGTCTCCTTTTGTTGTCAGACTAAACCACTGGAGCTCCTTCTATTGTTAAGAATGACAATAAAACCAAATGATCTGGTAGGCACCAGTACATTTTATTCCCATATTCCCTACTAGATGATTTAAAWGTCCCACACAAGCAAAAGATCTCCTGAGACACATTGATGGAGAAAAAAGCATCCCTTTGTCTGTGACATTGCTTGCTAACTACTTGGAGCAATTTTTTAATTTAAAAGTGGCATGTGAGGTTACACGTATTTGATTGTCAAACTATAATATTTCAGTTTCATCTTCACATATGCAATTCACCTCCATTTGCAATAAAAAAATTATTAGGGTGAAAGAAGACATAGAGAGCTACATAACATGAAAACCCTTATTTCACCCTTTAATATCTCAAAAATACATTAGAGCAGAATCTAAAAATCATTAGCTAATGASGTTTCAGAGAAATACCATTCAGATTCTTTGGAGGACACAGTTATTGTAGTGACATTCTAGGGCAAGTGAATCCATTTCAGTGTAGTGATTCTTAACCTACAGTTGACTGGGGCTATATGTATCCAAAAAGCAGAAAGGAGGACACTTTTGTTTTGAAAAAACCCAAAACAAAGTAAATAACCCAAAACCAAATTATACTCCTGTCCCCCAAAACATCCACTTACCTTTGGCCCCCTCGATCCTGAAATTCTTGATTCACTTAACAGGTCGATGCTACCTGATCCTTCCATGTCCTAATGGAAGAGAAAAAATGCTACAGAATTTAAGAGTTTATCTTTAAACTGGAAATATACTGAACAGAAATATTTTTATCTCTTCTCTTTAACTCTTTTTTTGAGAAAAATGGATGACATTCTAGAGATCGGGTCTGCTCAAATGTGATAAAAAGTTGGTCTTCCTTACAGAAACCGTTCTCTTTACTTTCTTGCCAACTTGACACCATTGCTCCAGCAATTCAGGCTGAACAGCAGCAGGAAGAAGTGAGACAGTATATATGAAGCTTAWATACATATTAAGCAGTATTTTCCTATTTAGCATTTACCTGCCACCCAGCTATGGAAACACTACTGACTAGTAAGGGCTACAAGAGCTGATTTACAGCAGGCAGAACTTGCAAAGAGTTTGTTAAAAGCAGCAATCACTTTTCCCACATAAAGGTCCTTCCTAATTCTCACAGTTCAGTACTGAAATCCTTTCTAAAATACTGCTGACTGAAACTGAGCAGAAAGGAAAGTTCCACCACCCAACTGTAGAATTAATTATGTTGAGAGAGATCTCAGAGGCTGCCTAGCCCAGCCTCCTGTCTAAAGCAGTGTCACCACTGAATTCCAATCAGGTTGTTTAGGGCTTTGTCCACTCAGACTATGGAATCTTCTAGAAATGAAGGTTTAGTGTTCTCCAGATTAAGCAGGCTCAATTCCCTGAGACCTTCCTTATAAGTTATCTGCTTCGGCCCACTGTCCATTTCCATTTCCCTCTGCTGACTTCAGAAAGAAGTTTCTATGTAGTGGGAGTCCTTGAGAGCAGTCTCTATATTTCCCATAGAGATTTTTACCCATTTAAAAGGAAGCTACACAGAAAGCAGCAAGCTCCCTCCAGCTTTCATTGTTCTCTGACATTACAGATCCATAGCAGAAGCAGGAGCTGTCAGCTCCAAAGCAGCAAAGAATAAAATTGCAGGTTGCCATAAATGCTTGTTTCAGCTCCACTGCCATCCACATTATGTTCCTATCCCTTGGGTTATGCCTACTCTAAACTTGTCAGACTGTGCTGCAAAACATCTGGATGAACCATGCCAGCACTTCACTTGCTCTTAGCTGCAGTTTCAGCTGCAGCTGTGCTGGCTTAATTGTTTCCTTTTCGTGAAAAGGGAAAATCTTAATCTTTCTTTGCTCCACTTCGCTGCTCACAGCCATACAGCCTTCATTTTTAACATCAGCGTCATGTGTTGAATGCTCTCACTTCCCTTTACATGACTAAAATGGCTGAAATACGTTACTTTTGGGATGTGAGAGTTCTCTAAAATTTTAGCAAATTGAATTGGCTTGTGGAAGAATTGATGGATTACTTAGTGTATGTGAAGGGCAGACAGGTGCCCAGAATGTCTGCAGATAGGAGAAGAAACAGGAGCAAAGGAGACTCTTTATCTCCTAGTTACTACAACCCCTTATTTCAGCTGACTGTGTTTAGAGGGCACATAATCCTGGCCTGTTTAGCTTTCTGCCAGTTAGGGACTTGAAATGGCTCAGGTGAGCACAGGTGCTATGCACTCTGGAGATGGTGTCAGAGAAAGTGTGAGACACCAATGAGATGACCTTCAGCTACCACTGAATGATAGCTTAATGCCAAAGGTATGGAAAACATTGCCTGACCTGACTCCACCGAAAAAGGGAAATCTTGTTATTTTGATAATTTCTGCCAAATCCACGAGAGTAAGAGAAGCAGAAGGAACGCACAACTGAAATCAGATCCTTCCTTTTGAGGGACCAAGGTGAGAGTGACCTTTCATGCAACTTCACCTGAGATAGACTGAATGTTATTCAGACTTTCATTCTGCTCCTCCATCAGCTATCAGTGCATCAAACACCAACAAAAAATATCCTTATATTCTCTTTGGCCTGTTTAACCAAATGCTCACTGCTTAGGGTAAAGCACAATATGTGTTTCTCGGTCCTTTCCCTTGACTGCACTGTGCCAGTCTATTTTTCCCTTTAAGAGASAGCTTGATGCTTGCTTTATATAACACATCATCTCTTTTGACATCTGCATGTTTTTAATGGGTTTACCAGGTACCTTCTGCAGCTC
Organism: Malurus melanocephalus; assembly: GCF_030028575.1. Lineage (NCBI taxonomy): Eukaryota > Metazoa > Chordata > Aves > Passeriformes > Maluridae > Malurus > Malurus melanocephalus. The sequence continues at coordinate 217,568 of NW_026623615.1, forward strand.
AAACTGTTCTTTTGGCAAGCATAAGTGCCAGAAAACACCATGCCATTTGGTTTTTGCACATAGCTGATCTCAGATGCTAACAAGTGCTAACAGCAGTGTTTTGCAGAAACAGCCTTACAGCAATAAACAGACTGCCAACCAAAAGGTAGTGTCACCCTAACAAACTGGCAGACCACGGYGCTGCCTCAACAGATGGCAGGGGTGGGCATCCAAAAGATCAGCTACAGTTGATCAGCTTGTTTAAAGTAGTATTCCTCTCAGGGAAATGACAATGAAGACAATTTTGTTTGTACTATAAAGTTCAAGATGAAGCCAGTCAAGATACTGTTACTGCAGTTAGAGCTCAGATGCTTCTGTGTTTGCATCCATAAAGGTGGAGACTCCCAGTTTTCACTCTCTCCTGCTCATCTGCTAGGTTTCCTCCTCTGACACATGGATATCAAAAGTGGCAGAGTTTGATCCTAAGCACCCATCTGCAGGAGTACTTTTTGGTGACATAATGAGGCCATGCTGTCTTCTACTCAAGTAGTGCAAATGGGGAAAAGTGGAGAATTGTAAGAATGGGCCCTCACAGGTCACAGAAGATGACTGTAAGTCAGAGAAACCATCATTTTGGGCTAAAACTCAGACCAGGCCTGGAATGAAGATGTAACTTGCTAGTGGTMCTTAACTTATTCTGAGACAAGCAGATATTTATCTAAAGAAGACTCTGTACCAGCCTTTGTAATATGTCTGAGACAAGGCAAAGGACTGTATGCTTAGACCTCAGGCTGTTCTTAACAACTCCAGTGCTGGCAGTTAAGAACTTGTGAACTGCTAGAGAGAGCTTTTGCCCATTGAAATTCACTGACATCAGAGAGATTAATGACCAGTAGTGTTTAAAGTACAGTATTATTTAGTCACACATCGGAAAACAAATCCCAACAAGCATTAGTGGTCACRCCTGTGACACCTCAAAGTGTCTACAAAATACAAAGGAGGTGGGGTGGTCACCAAGAGAAATCTGCAAGTAAGCTGGTATCTTTCAAACACCACCACTTGACTGCAGCAGTTCTACTGATGGCCAGTAGTTTTAGTCAAACACTCCTACTTCTCTGATGAGATTGCTCTGAGTTTTTATGCAAACTTTATTATATCCCGTGACATAAAAAAACCCCAAAACCCTCTGGAAAGACTCTCCTGAGGCAAACAGATGAATTAGAATTCAAAAATGCATGGAAAAAAACAGGAAAAAAAACCCCTGTATGACATAAAGGTGAATACTGATATTGACAATTTCTTAATCTCTCYTCACAAAGATGTTAATGCAGCAGCCCTAACTCTTGAACCTGGGTGTTCTTACCTTGCCTTTTTGTACTGCAAAGCCTCTTTCTGYTCCAACATCATCTAAATGAGCAGTTCTCAAATGACATGTAGAACTCATTTTGAGCTTGCCAGATCTCATATTTTAAAGTGATGAAGGTATTTGCAGAAGTAGAAAGAGTAGCATCAGCAATTTTAGATTTTTATTAGAACATTTTTGTTCTAAGTAGAACAGACCATAAGGTCAGAAATGTCCAACATGTGTCTCTGTATCTACAGTCCTTGGCAAATTTCAATCTAGAACTAATTACTCTGCCATCAAATCAGCCTTAAATACCTGTGGAATACACAGGTAGTCACACTGTCTCTCCTTCGAAGGATATGTCCATAGTTACAACAAACTTCAGAACAGCAAAATACCTCAAATCCCAAGCTGTAACCTAGTCCCGGTGGTCCAGGAGGTCCAGGGGGGCCAGGAGGCCCAGGAGGTCCTGGTRGTCCAGGTTTTCCAGGAAACCCAATGGGGCCAGCTTCTCCTTTGGGGCCTATTGATCCAGTGACTCCAGTATCACCCTAAAATAAAAAGTCAGTCTATTGATACACTGAATATGCCTAAGTAGAGGCAAGTAAGTACATTTACAGGATCACAGAACAGTATGGGTTGGAAAGTTCACCAGGTTTCAAACTCTCTGCYATGGGCAGGGACACCTACCACTAGACCAAGTTGCTCAAAACCACATCCARCTTGGCCTTGAGCAGTTCCAGGAAAAGGTCATCCACTGATCATGTTCATGGCCCTCCCCTGGACTTACTCCAACACATCCATGCCTTTCTTGTGCTGGGGGTCCCAGAGCTGGACACAGCAGTCCAAGTGGGCTTTCATGAAGTCAGAGTGGAGAGGAAGAATCACCTCTTTTGACCTGCTATTGGTTCTGGYTGAGCTGGGGTTTTTTTTGCCCACAGCAGGCCTCAAAGTGCTATGTTTTGCATTGGTAGCTGGAAAGGCGTTGGTAACACACCAGTATTTTTTCTACTGTTGAGCAGCACTGGCACAGCATCAGCACTGTCTCTTTAATATTCTCTCCCCCCCTGCCCCCATCAAGCGAGCTGGGAGTGTGCAAGATCCTGGGAGGGAACACAATTAGGCTWTTAATTAAGCCAAATTAACCAAGGGTTTATTCCATACCATATGACATCAGCTCAGATATAAAAGCTAAAGGAAGGAGGAAGAACGGAGGGAATTTATAATTTCACAATGTTTGCCTTCTGGAGCAACTGCTTCCTGGAAAATGTCTGAACATTACTCACTGATGGGAAGTAGAAATTAAACTTTTTTTCTCTTTGCTTATATGCATGCAAACTTTCACTTTCTTTTTGCTGTAGTAAACTGCCTTATCTCAACCTGCAAGTTTTCCATCTTGTTCTCTCTCYCTGGTCCTGCCAGGAAGGGGAGTGATAGAGCCATGTCCAGCCAAGGTTAACCCACTACATCACGCTTCATAGAGAAGCATGTTGGCCAACTGAGAAGCCAATTTGTCCACTTCMTTAGGTTACACAATAATAATCTTTAAGGCATCTCAGACCTTTTCAGTAATGTGCTGTATCACAATGGTACTGTCATTCTATAAAGACACTGCCTTTTTTGTTACCTTTGGACCAGCAGAACCAGGCAGACCTTGATCCCCCTGCAAAAAAACACAAAACAGAAAAAAAAAACAATCAAACAAAAAAACCCAACTAAATACTTACAGTATTGAGCAAGAAAACCACATTTATGGTATTTTCCCTTAATAAAAATAGCCACAGATTTCTCTGTTGTTTAATCTGATGTCCCTTACATGGAGACCTTCATCTGAAACCTCTTACTTAAAAAGAAAACAATCTATAATTCTGAAGTTATAATGATGCCTGAGGATTTTTAGTTTCTATATTTTCATGTGTCTGTATCCTTGTACTTCTCTAGTACAACGCTAAAACTACCATTCTGCCGTCTTTAGACAAAACAATCCCTTTCTGAGCCTGAATCCAAGGACACCTCRCTGCCTCAGAGCTCCAAAATATGTAAACAACAGCAAACTGYGGGGGAGCAAGTTTGGGGTGGTTGACATCATCACCTGAAGCTCACTGGAGAATTAATACCCAATATGTTAATAAGGYAGAACTTATTAAGATCTCGTGACTCGGGGTCCATTTTGGGTGTAGCCTCAGGAGGAGGCTTTTGTCTGCCCTAATGTACCAGGGGGCCTGTTAGGCCTGTATTAAAGTTTTCTATTCWCATTCTCTTAAGTTTTTCTGGCCTCTGTTTCAGGTGAGCCTGATTTCCAAGGCATCAATAACAACACATTAATAGCTTTGGTCTGGTATGCTGACAGGACTCAATCTTGTATTTCAATTATTGCTGCAGTTTTTAAGAGTTTGGAGCACAYAGAATTGAGCATTGCAGGTCACATCCTCATGCTTCTGAACATAAATGTCAAAATGGCCATGAGATATAAAGAAGTGGAAACTGGTCCAACTCAAGGTGTCCAGGGCACCCTTCCAAACAGGATGTAATGACTAGAAAGGTTTTAAAGTCCCTCTGCARCAATCAAGATTTTATCAAGATTTGCTTTTATACATTTTACTTACATATTTTTTTTTCCATTTCTAGTTCATGGAATAGACAGAAAGACATGGCATGCAAATAATTATTTTTCAAATTGCTCTGAATCTAGTGGAATGAATTCTTGTATTGGAAAAATCCTGTCCTGACTCACTCAGAAGAAATATCACTTAAGTAAAGTCTGAAAAAAAAAGAGTAAGCACAGGAGTAAAATTATAATGTTTTTTCCTCAAAGCAATGACAAAACTCCATGTCACATGTCCCTCCACGGAGCACGCTGAATTTACTTTTGGTGCATCCTGTTGTTTTGTCCTGTAGCCTTCTCTGGATTAATTTCAAATAATGATCAAAACAGACATTGCAATATAAATGAAATCAAAGTTTTCAGAAAAAATAATAGTAAAAATGGATAAATACTCTTACCTGTATTGAACAGGTGCAAATACATAGTGCTTGAATTCTAATTGAACTTTTATCAAATATACATAGTGCAGCAAACAGATTCAGTGAARCAAAACATTTGTTCTTTTTTTTGAGGATTATGATTTAAAAAAAAAAATAAAAAAAATTTTCTCTCTTGATTGCTTGCCTTTCCACATCAGTCTCTTCCTATAATATGTGATTCATGTTCAATTTACTTCAGCTAGACTTCTTCCAGTTGTTAGGCTCCCTCATGTAAAACACACACCACTGATTACAATGAACACAGGTTTCAGATGCTTGCTTGGTAACACACATACTGCACTTTCTGGATAGCTGCTATTTCCCGTGGGTGCTGCACTTTTGCCARCCTCAGGCTTTTGATACCACACCTCAGAACCTTCAGCCTCCAGAGATAAAAATAAATCAATATTCTGGCCATTTAAGGCTTGCCTTTTCATTTCCCTTACAGTATGAAAGCTTACAATGTACACTTGGGAATTCACTTTCAAGTTCTTGTGCATGAAGTGTGTTTTAGAAGCTCACTAGAGGATTAAGTTATCCCATAATTTTTGTCTCTGTTTTCTCTAAATCCTTGGAGAAAGTGGGGTGCAAAGAAATGGTATTTRAAATAACATTTTGATTAGCAATAGAATAATTTCCCCAGGTCTAGTCTGTTTTGCCTGTACTGTCTGTACTCTCTGTCCTCATCTTGACCCATGAGGTTTTTATCATATTTTCTCTCCCTGTTCAGCTGAGGAGGGGAGAAGTAGAGCGGTTTTGGTGGGCACCAGGTGCCCAACCAGTGTAGGCCATGGCTTTGTCTCCTGCTCGCCAGATTGAATGGCTTGTGCTCCTTCAGACTCTTCCCTCCTGCCATGCAATATGCCACCAGTCTGTGCCAGGCTGCACCAGCTGGAGTTCTCTCTTTCCCCCTACAGACTCGCCTGTCTCACCCAGTCTTGACTGGCTTTTTAGTGGCATGTCACAACAGAATAGCTCACATTGCATRTTGAATATTGCATGCTGCAGAAATGAGACAGTATCCAGTAGGAAATTCCAGATTTCTGAATATGCCTTTTGAGACATGCTCTAATAAGACATTAGTATCTGGATTCCATTAAAAATATTGAAGCCAGATGCYACTGCGTTGCAGGGGCAGCTACTTAGGATTTTTACAACCTAGARTTGACAAATATTTTCCACTGGAGTAGGAGCAAGACAGACATTTAACTTACCTTTTCTCCCTTCCATCCTGGTGGGCCAACCACTCCATCACGGCCAGGAGGACCCTGAGGACCCTGTAGATGACAGCAAATCTAAAGCAGGTGCCACTTGAGAGCCCAGTTTCTAGAATGTGTGTGTAAATATTTTGGAGCACCTGATGATACAGCATGAAGAAAGACTAATGCGTATCACCTCACACCTAACATTTTTACTTCTTGGTTTCTGAGAGTTTAGCTTTGTATCAAACCAGTATTTAAATACATTTTAGTAGAAAATCATATATAACAATCATAAAATAATAAACAAAAATAAAACTCAGCATAATGTAAACATACCATAAGCATGCAAGATAATGGTGCTATCCAAGTGGGTTTTAACAACACTRTAAAAGATGCAATGGGATTGAAATCCCCAGGCACCTCACTCATCCACACTTTTGGCTATATCAGTGCTAGATGAGACCCAGCTGAGGATACCTTGGTATTGACAAAATCAGAACAAGGCAAGTCTTTCTGTGTGGTAAAATCACAGAATCATTAAATGCAGTTGTGATATGGAGGGAAAGATGTCAAACAGGAGACTTCTGTGCTTTCATTGCAAACAGAAAAGCCAATAGGTTGACAAGAGGTTTTGATTCATATAACCCCACTGATACCCTCACATAGGAATAATGAGKCTGGGACTAACTTCCCCCTGTGGGGGAGCACGTGGTTTATTCAGATTCACTTTGCCAGGTGCACTTGTAGGTTCATTCCTACACTTTTAGGAGCAGTACTCCTAAAGAGTTCTTCTGGAAAAAAAAAAAAAAAAAAAAAAAAAAAAAAAAAAAAAAAAAAACCAAACAAAAAAACCAAAAACACTGCCAGTTTTCTTTGGTTGATGGTGCTCATATTTTTCATGATATTTCACTTTAATTTTGCCTTGAAAAGTGTATATTAAGTTCTCCACCCAATTTCCTGTGCTGCATTTGTGACTTAGCCTGCATTTGAGTGAGTAGGCAGGCTGGGAAACACCAGCTTTGTAGGGTCAACCAGTCAATCAGTATGGGTATTGAAGTCCAGTCCACAGAAAGTAGACATGCAAGAAAGATAACAGGCATATTGCACGGCCTGCAGTTCTAAAATTGGACTCTGAAAGTCGTGAACTACATTTACAGGTGCATATTCTGACCTYTTAGGATCTTTAATCCATTTATTTGTTCATCTGTTTTGGGGAAGGATATAAATAGCTGCAAAAGGAGATAGAAAACATTGTTTTCTTGTGATGTTTTTACAATCATCACAAAGCCTCGTTTTTCCCACTCTCTTCTCCACACCCCCATTCCCTGCCCTGCTTTTGCTCCTCCGATGTCATAGAATAACTAATGGATAATTTTTAATATTAAAAATGGTCAGAAATATTTTCAGTATTCAAATGTTTCAAACACTTTCATATTGTATTTTGGCATCATTACRTAGACAAAAGAAGATTGAAAAGAGGTTGGGCTAAGAGCAATAACTGTTCTATAGTTTACTGATCACTTCCTCTGTACTGCTTAGCAATTTTAAGCTTCATTGTGCTATAGTTGCTTATTTCCTTTAGAGCTTTGGAATAGTCTCTCTTATGTAGCTAGCAGGCAACATTAGGAGATTTGTTATTCTCATCCAGCTGTATTAATGCATTTGTGAGCTACCTCAATCAAAAGAAATTATGATAGAAAATACCCCAATACAATGCTATGAATCAATTTAACTTCATGTAGCATTTAGAAAATGTGTATTTAATCAGATCAATGTCACATCAGTCTCAGMTGCATTGTGAAGCAGTTTGGGGGTATCTCCCATTGCAAAAGGCAGCCTTTACTCAGACATTTCCACAACACAYTTCTTGAGAAAAGAGATGTTACATCACAAAGTCCTTAATTCAGCAAGGTCTTAAGCCTGTCCTCAATTTCAAGTAATTAGCTGGTTTTCTGGAATGAGAATTCACAGCTAAGAATCCTCAATAACACAAATGTGTTACTTAATAACACAAATGTGACACTTAATGAGGATTCCCAACCAAAAAATTCTGCTGGGAATTTATCTCACTTCATTTATCCAGAGTGTGCAAATCTTTGAAGAGCAGGATGACAGTTTCTTACGTTGTCTGAAATTGTGGGAATGCATGGATCTATACTGTTAATAGCTGGAGTTTTACTCCAGCAGACTGCAGACTTGTCCTGATTCTTCTGAAAATGTAATTTAGTAGTCTATTTAACATTTAACTTCTACATTGTTAACTGATATGTTTCCCAGGAACTATCCTGAAACCAAGATTTCAGTCGCATCAGAAAATTGACTGTCTACAAGTCATTAATGTAGAATCCTAGCTTACACAACCAGGAATACATTAATCTTTAAAATAAAAGGTGAATCAATATTTATTTTCCCATTTTCTTTTAATTCTTATCTTACGGCAAATTTTAGAACTATAGCCTGGACCATTCTAATATTTTAAAGATGTAGAAACAGCCACAGTCAAGAAAGTCAAAAGTTCTTCGCCATTTTGAATTGCGAAGGAAGTGTTATAGAGGACCTTTTAATCTGACGCTGCACTTTATCAAATGCAGTAAATAAAACCATTTTAAAAGGCTTGCCTGTAGATTTTCTTAAAATTACAATTGTAACCCAGATTAATACAATTTGGTCTGTCTTGGATTCAGAAAAAAAAAAGGTTACTGTTGGGAGTTCAACAGCTAAATGAAATCTGATCAGCATTTCAAATTTTTATTTTACAATGCCATCCATATTACAGYCAGTAGATGCAGAGAATTATGGATTTCACTGGCTTCCCATGTGTGTACCTCTTGAATCCCATACTAAAGATTTTCAGGCTCTAAATTTCTTTCTGCACAAAAGATGCTGCTTTCCACCTGAAAGGCCAAATACCTTTAAGATTTTGTATTAACTCCCAACTTGGTTATCCTCAAAAAARCCCCTGCCAAGACAGCTGAGATATATTGGGATCTCCTTTTTAATATCTGTCATCCATACACTTCCTTGGTAGGTGCTAACTGCATCTTGTCAGATACAGAAATGGTGACTCACTTTGAGGGCAGAGTGAGCATCCAGGTCAGTCCTAGACCTGAGAGCAGCTTCTRCTGGCAGATGGTTGATTATGATTAAGGGAACCATGTTAGTAAATATATGGGATCAGAGATTATTCTGAATTGAAAAGGRCCATCAAGGACCATCAAGTCCAGCTCTTAGATGAATGGCCTGCACAGGGATCAGACCCACAACCACCTTGCTCCAACCAGCTGAGCTGATCTCAGAATTCCAGAGAGGATTCTCAGAGCTGTTTAATGCTAGAAAAAATTGGTTCCCTTCACTGAAAAAACACTTTACTGAGGATTTATTTGCAAGTCAAACTTTAGCAACATTTTTTACAGTAGAACTATATTTCACATGTCCAYGGGAATATGTGTTTCTACCCAGCTGAAGAAAAGTGAGAAGAAAGAGGAAAATTCAGTTTATTCTACGAATTCCCAGCAGCTTATGTAAGTGATTTAGCAAACTCCATTTTCCTGAAACCACCACAGGAAAACTAATACTTAGGCTTGTTCAGTGCTGTCAAAAGAATTCTTACTTTTTATTTATTCTGGTCCAGATTCACCAGTATCTGTCTGCCAAATGTGCATTAGTGCTCTGTAGTAATATGCTTTGGTCAACAAGACTCACCTTTTTTTTTTTTTTTTTTTTTTTTTTTTTTTTCTTTTTTTTTTTTTTTTTTTTTTTTTTTTTTTTTTGGTACGAAATTTTCATAAGATTCAAGCTCTTAAATTTAAAATATTCTGCAATTTTATTAGCAATTAAATGGATTGGAAGTCTTAGAATTTAGTGTTGCAGGACAGAAACAACATCAATATTTGGGCACAAAAGTGTACTCACTTCAGGGCCTGGTTCCCCAGAAGGTCCGTCTTCTCCTGGTGGCCCAGGAAGTCCTACACCTGAATCAGGTGCTGGCTTTCCTGGAAGACCAGGCGGTCCTGGAGGGCCTGCTGGCCCAGGAAGACCCTGGATAAATCAGCAGCACTGTTAGAAAATACCCTGGCCAAGTTCATTTGTATATACACAGAACAGGAAAAAGCTCACATAGACTATTCAGTCTCATAAAACTCAGCTTGTGTTTCCACCCAGCTTGTGCTTCATTGAGAACCAATTTTAGTTTTACAGACAAACTCTTACATAGGGTCACACTGACCTCCCTCATCCTTGTTTTCTGAACTGTGCCACCTCATAGTGTGCATCAGCAAGCAGGAAATTGAAAACCAAAAAATTTTATGTCTGTTCTCTGTAACCCAGTGAAGATCTTAGAYATATCCCAAAGATCAACCTAATGATAAGAGACCCAACCATAATGAAACCAAGGGATCATTGCACAGAGGGAAGTGGTTAGTTTCCTCTCCACTTCCATTTGATAGGGTTTCTCCATGCTGTTGCTGSAGTACTGAGAATCTCTACTCATAGTTAAGACCTGCTTAGTGCTGTAAAACTGGCCTCTGCTCTAAAGATCTATTTTGCATGGACATGAGCAGTGTGATATAAATTGAATGAAATGAATGAAATACTTCAGGAGAAATAGTACATACATCTGCAAATATTTCCTCTCATGTGCAAGTCCATCTGTGTTACTGATTGTAGTAGCAGGCAAATATGGAGAGCTTGAAATTTTGGGCCATGACACTGTAAATCAGTGCTGTGTAAATCACAGTTGATTCTGACTCAGGGCCACATACAGCATTCCATCAGGAGGAGGGTCATCTTGGATGTTCAGTACAGTAAACAGATCCTTCTGCAAGGCACCCACATATCTTTTGTCCCTACAAAGGGTGTCTAAAGAGGGCCCTAAGTAAGGCAAGATAACTAACTTTCAGCATRTGGCAATTCTCTCCTGAAGGGCCTTGAGAATAAGATGTTAAGCACTTTTGAGAAAAAAAAAAAAAAGAAACAGAAAAGAAGTCCTGAGACAGAAACGAGTCTGAGACAATGAAAAATATTGCTAGCTGTGTTGCAAAGCAGAGGTGTCAGTATGCTATGGCTTTCTGGAGCTCATAGGAGCATAATGAATTCAGAAAGCTGCAGTGAGTGCTGTGGACGTTCAGTTCACCAGAAAGCTGCACTGTAAAGCATTTCATGCAGACACACTTTTTTTAGAACAGGTACTCCAAATTCAGGAGTACAAAGAACAGGATCATGTACCAACTTCCAGTGACTAAAGGGGGCTCACAAGAGAGCAGGAGAGGGACTGTTTACAAAGGTATGTAGTGACAGGATAAAGGGTGATGGCTGCAAACTAACAGAGAGTGGGTTTAGGTTAGATATTTGGAAGAAATTTTGTGCTATGAGGTGGTAAGGCACTGGCACAGGTTGTCCAGAGAGGGATATGTGGATGCCCCTTCCCTGGAAGTGTTCAAGGCCAAGTTGGATGGGGCTCTGAGAAACATGAGCTAGTGTAAGGTTTCACTGCCCATGACAGGCAAGGCAAGGTCTTTCTATGACTCTATAAATCTGTGATTCCYATCTGCCTCCTCTTTACTGTCTTGTCATAGTCAGATTAAAAGCATTTTCTCTTTTTAAAAAGTCCTCTTGCCATTATTACTTTGTTGGCCTCCTCCTGTCTCATATTTCTTCCCCACTCACAAATATTTAGGCCTTTTCTGATCTTGGAATGAAACCCTACAAATCCTTTCCGAATGCTGTCAATTAAGCATGTATAAAAYTTGCATAATGAAATTGACCTTCTACAATCTGCATGAGCAAAATAAAACTCTTTATTATGAGAAATATCAATATATATTTACCCTTAAAATCTCAGTCTCTCTGTCAGTATCTCCAGAACCCGATTCCTCAGGCTCCAGTCTATTCTGAAATTAGGAGAATTCCATTTTAAATTATTGCTTCTAAAGATGACAAATGCAAATATCCCTTGGCATTTACTGGAAATACGGCTATCATCAATATCAGTAGCAGCAGTCTGTCACTGGTAAAATAAATTATAATACAAAAAACACATTTCAYGTACATTTCTGGTGTTCATACCACACTGTATTTACCTGCAGGGKCTCTATGAGCATAGTGTTAACTGCAGGAAGCTGCAGTGTTAACTGCAGGACACACAATGCTGTGTGACTGCTTAAGTGAACTGGAGTAATATCTCAGACAAATTTTAACTTCAGAAAGACACCTGTGAACGTTAAGAATATCCTAAAATGCAGACCTTAGAAATAACCTCAGTTTCCTACAATGTGCTCCTCACTTAAAAAGCCAAATTCTGARATTCGTACAGCTGGAATAAAAAAAAAGATTACTTTTATAAAGTGAAATCARCATACTGAAGCCTTTTATAAAATACTCTGTTGAAAAAACACCTTTYAGTTTAGTCCTTAGTGAGTTTCATGGCTGTGTATATTTTTCTATACATAAAGAAAAGCAGAGAGAAGTACTACCTGAATGATTTCTCAGGGTACCAAAGCTAATGTTTCAAATCTCTGGGAGTTAAAGATGCATTCCTTGGCTGCACTGAGATTTCTTTCACTTCACTACAGAATAAAAGGCCATGAAATTTGCTGTCACAGAGAACAAGAATGTAAAGSCAGTGTAGGACCTGGTGTACACTGCTACATTTATAGAAGTGGCCTTTGACTGATAAAACTGTTGGACTGGAGCACCTTGACCTAGGGRTCTGGAGCTGCCATGCTGGTCTCTTGAAGTCAGCATCAGTGCAGGCTCAATAGCACAGCAAAAGTTGTTACTCGGTTTTTATGCTGCGAAATATATTGGCACAATTTATCAGACTTAAGATCAGGGGAGCATATAATCCATTTTGGCTAGTGGAATGTGTTTCAAACTGTCTTGTTAAATGCTCACAATACCCAGTGACAGATGGTCTTGTTTAAAAGTCTACCACAGGATTTCCACTGGTGTCAGTGGTGAACTCAGCCTACGTGTAAAATGAGGTCTCACACTATGAACTGAACTGAAAATTCAGGCCAGATCACTTCTTTAGCTGCATGCACGTGTATCCTCATGGATATAGTGGGAAAGATCCAAGTACAGCAGGATGATGGATCTAAAACCTTCTCTTTAACATGGCCTGAGTACTGAGCACTCAAAATACTGACACTGTCATCACGCTGGTATGTGTTCTAGTATTTCATGACAGCAAACATTACTGACTGTCAAACCATTTCTCTGTTCAGTAGCAGGAAGAAATCAATAATTCAGGTTTATAATGCCTTTTTTTGTGGAAATTTTTGTTTCATTTTGTCCCATATATTGTTGCTTTTGAACAGGAGAGCACACACATCCACTGACATTTTACAATGTGAATACTGGGTGTTTATGTAGCTTATAGTCTTCACACACTTCAGCCAGATTTTTATTTGCATTTCTGCATGAATGTTTTAGAAAACATGATTATCTCTGTGGTAGTCAGGCTACTTTCCCAGACAAAACCTCCTATTTAGTCCTGTATTCCTCTGTGGCAAGCTGAGCTCATTGATAGAGAACCCCAAATACTCACTAATCCTCTGGAAGGAGCAGATGGTCCTGCTGGTCCTGGTAGTCCAGGGGGTCCTGGCAAACCCTCACCAGGATCACCCTGAAATGGGAATTAAGATAAATCAGCAAGGATTTAGCCATATAAACACTATAAGTACTAGCTGCAATCTGTGTGGATTTCCAGGGTTGGAGCAGGGTTGGACTTGGTTCATTTCTAAGACAAGCTCTCAAGAAAAGTGATCTTTGCATTGGCAATGGAAGAACTCTTCTAACTTCTGCAGTGGATTTGCAAATGTACAAGCAGCATTAACAKCATTAGGCAGTGCATATGTCTTGCCAGAATAAGGTTTAACTGTGGGTCTTGCATTTTTAGGGTACCCTCACCCCCAATAAATAAATAAGTAGTCAGTGTGGTCACGCCATGGTACTCAATCCAAAAATTTCTTGATTTTATTGATACACTCTGCTGTGATTTTTCCAGCACCACCATGAGACAATTTTTCTTCTATGTGTTGACCTTTATCTACTGCCAACACAATGAAAGACCCTGTTCAGATATGGGTCATTTTTCTCTCATAATTACTACCATTTCTTATACTTTGTCTTTCTTGCATCACCTCTGACATTTTGCTGAGTTATTTTGAACTGCTGCAGCTTAAGATGTTTGTGACTTGTAATAATTTTTCTGCTCAAGTCCAGTATTTTTCACTTGAGTCAAGAGCTGAGATTTTGCCTCTACTCATCTATGCTTTACCCTCTAACCTGCCAGTTTGCTACCTGGGCTTATAAGCATTTTAGTTGTGTTCTCTAAATTCACATATTCGGTTACATAGCAGGAAACTCTGACTTTTAACTGCCTGTTGGTCACTTGCTMTTTATGTTTGAGAGTTCATTAGATAAATGAATTCATGCAGTTCTTWGTTCCCTGTGGCTTTGTCAAATGGTTCCTATAGTAATACTTCAGTTATATCCACAGAGAATGTGTTTAATTTATTTCGGGCTATTTTCACAGTCTGCCAGCATGTTCAGTTACAGATGTTCTTCATTCATTTTAACACATCCTTTGTTTTTTTCCAATGACTATTACATTAGTTCCTGTCAGTGTTTGGTGCTTGTTTTCATGCAATTTCTTCCACTTTGTGTGGAAGAAAAGGAACACAAGGAACACAAAAACCCAGCTCTCACATTTGGATCATGTCACATTTAGAAAGCCTAACAGCATCCATTCCCAAGAAGCATCTCCTGGCTGCATCTCTGCACAGAACATGGATTGTCCAGTGGATGGACAAAGTGACAGCCAGTTCCCCACTCTCCACTGATATGTAGTGCTCCATTCATTTCTGGCTTTCCATTTTCAATGAGAAGAACCAGAAAGAACAAGTTGGATCCTATTACTGCTCCTGAAATTTAGATATCATTATACTGGAAAATTGCTGACTGTCTTTAGGCATCATAACTGTTTTGAATTTTTGTGGAGTACGGGTCAATTCTTTAAGCTTTGTTCACACTACCAACTCAGCCAGACCTATGAAATCACACTGACTTGGATATTGAAACAACTTTTTGCACAACTTATAACTTAAAAATTATTCACCTGTGTAAAAGAGGATCAGAGCAGTGTCTTCTTGTTTGTCCTGTCTTTATTGCAGGAATTGGGTCTGTTTAAAGTATTGCCAAGAAAAAGCTCTGCATGTGAAGCTGTCAGCTTTCCTTAGTGCTTTTAGGCATATTGTTAGAACTTTTAGCACTCGTTTGCTAACCTCACAAAGTGTCTTTCAAGTGACCCTTGAGAATATTAGTTCAATTTATAAATTAAAAACTGAGCCGCAGATGTCTTTACTAAAATAGCCTTAAAAGAGACTACTGAAGTATTTTCCTTCTGAATATAACTTCAGCTCTCTACAGATAAGCTGCTTCTCCTGCTGCTGAAATGTTGTCCTTCTGATGGCTATTCTAATCAATAAACTATGGCTGGAGGCWGTTCTTTGGCCCTGAGGTTAGCTAGAACAGACCAGCTGGGCTCACRGTCCTTAGGTACTTGACTCTGGGACTCCTTTTAGCCCTGCATGTTCAAAGCTAATATTTTGTGTATGGTTCTTCTGTGCATTTTTCATGAAATAACATTAGAAATAAACCGAATGAGTATTTGAAAGTAAAAAGCCTGCTGGGATGGTGCTGGAGGAGCACAGAGCCAACCTGTGCCCAGCCTCATTTTGCAGCATACCAGGAGCAGTTCACAATTGATGCTACCCCTGAGGCACTACCTGAATGAGGACTGTTTSACACAGGCAAGAGCATTGTCAGAGACCATGCTTGCAAGCCTGAACCATAGGGAAATCAGTCAGTTCCTTTGCCTGTTCCACTTGGCAGTGTAGGTGTAGCASTTTTGCTGAAGATCCAAATGGTCACCTAACAGGAGTTGCAGCTGTAGCAGTGTAAAATAAAATGTGTTTGCTAATTCACACTTTGTTTATAAATACAAGTAATGTAAACAACCATAATCTTGACATATTTTCCATTTGTTTTGTTTTCATTCAAAGCAACTTGGCTGATTTTATGTTTTCCTACGCATTAATTTTTTATTATGGGTAATATTATTATTATTATTATTTACTATTAATTTTTTATTTCTAGGGTACCAAGCACCCTAGAAATAACTCTGGTCACAAAAAGATCAAAGCAGATTTGCAGGAAATATAAGAAGCTAATTGTCAAACGACATGTAGCTGACTGTAACACCAGCTGACTACTAATGTAGTGTCTCACTGATAATCCACCTTCTCTTCCTATCTTTCCTGAAGAGCCCATATCCATACCCTATAGCTCTCCAGTTGTGAGTGATCCCACCGTGTCCCTGTCACCTCAGAGAGGTGGTAGCCCTGTGACTGGGCRTGGACTTGTGAGTCTTCTCGTCTGCCTCCCATGCTGCCTGGTTTTGTGGACATGTGCCTGAGATGGGTCCCAGTGGGGAGAAAGGGTGTCCCCACCATACCTGAGAKGCTCCCTAACTCCCCTAATGCCTTCCCTTCTCTTCAGCTTGTGAGAACTTCTGCCCAACATATCCTTCCCTTAGAGAAATGGGGGTTCCCATGAAATCTTGTGAGCTGATTCCTGCACTGGAGACTAATTTCCTGCACTGGAGACTAATTTTACCTTTGAAATGACTCTGGATCATATCAAACTGAATCTGAATAGGTGAGCTTTAAATGGGTCATGTTTGTAAATTTATGAAGTCTGTATTGTTTTATTAAACAGATGAAAGGGATTATGAATTTGACACTTAGAGTTAATATCTGTATGTCAATTTTGTGTACAGCATGTACTTTAAAAATAGATTAATCCATTATATCTCACTTCATCCCTTCTGAGATACAAGCTGTTGCTTCAGATGGTTTAACTCCTAGTTCTATTATGTTCATTTCCTAAGGGTAATATGATTATACTCCCTCYGTTAAATCATTTAGCCAGTAGAGTAAGTTGCCCAGAGCAGTTACATACAACAATTGAGTTTTCTCTATTAGATGTTCAATACATCTTCCTTATCTCTGCTGTGAAAGCCCAACTTCTTTTACTGCTGAAGTTTATTCACAGCCTTGAAAATACTTATGATTCTGTTCGGGTGACATCCATGCATTCATGGATGAACAGTAGGATGTTCAGATTCTTCCTGTGATTCTGTAGTTTTTATTTCTCTCTCAGAATGTCCCAAATTAATACATGTCCAAGAATAAATAGTATCTGACTGGTTGTTGGGTATTAACAAGACATATACCTTTTCACCTTTTGGGCCTGCTTTTCCTTTCAGTCCTGGCAACCCCTGGAGCTCATTTGTATCCTAAAAGGCAATATTTTTTTTAATTAGACATTGTCTTTCATGTATGTTGAACAGGCTGTACACTTGGCAGCAGAGGCTGGCAGCAATGGTGTTAGATTCTAACTTTTGGTTTGTGCAGTGGAAGGAGGTATGGGACTTGGACCTCTATGTCCCTGGCAGTATCCAAAATATGCCTCGTGCCACATCTACTCTTCCCATAGCAAAGTGGCAGAGCAGCCTGTTTGGGGGATACAGATAGAAACACTCAGCAGGCTGCATTTGGATTTGACAACGAGCCAACTGGGCCACTACAGCACTGATGGCAAGGTTTTTTTAAACTGTGGTATTTGTAACACAYTACTGCCAACTGCTACTTTGAGTGCACCAAATCATTAACTTAAGCCTGCTCCCACCATCTACCAGAACTTTTCTGCCTTAACCTGAATCTAYTCAAATTTGATGAACTAGAACACTTCATGAGGACATGCCTCTGACAGGAAATGTGGGATACTAGACAGAATTTCACCTCATTTTCCATTCTGAACTTCACCAGTCAAATGAGTCCCAAATTACCCTTCTTTACATCTTCACACTACCTGCATTCAGTATGCATATGCTCTTCCTATAGAGGCTTCTTCATTGGCTGGAAAGAACTCCCACTGGTCTTTGAAGTCAGTGTTATTATAAAATGGAGCTATTTGTGAATTCAGTTAGGACACTCAAGAAAACAGTCAGAAGGCAAATAAATAGTATTTTCTCAATTGGCATYTTAGGAATCTGGACAACTGTGGTTTTGGACTCTACTTGGACAAGTTTTAAGACTGTCATAATTTTAAAGATGGTTTATATAAAGTTCTTTAGGGAGAAAAATGTGTCTATAAGACTAAAGGGTAGGTTTTTCCTATGATGATTTTTCCTGTAGAGTAACTGGGAGCAGGTTCATAGAGAAGTGGCAAATGCATGATCAATATAAATTAGAGCATACTAATTACATTGATGAGTGAAGTCCCATCAAACCAATGGTGAAGCTGCATGGGTATATGTAAGATTAGAACCCAGATGCACAGAGACAAAAGAGTAACTATTAAAAATACAAATGGTTCATTTCACAAGGTGTAGCAAGATATCTATGATAGGAAATAGGATTGTTTTCACAAGGACAAGACAGTCACTTTTGAAGCATTTCCTTTTGAAGAATTTTCTCTAAGACATATTGGTTTTATAGAATTTTCTTTGAAGAGATGYTACATGAAAGTAATCAGGCTCCTGTTAATACCTAAAATGTAAACTTCTTGTCCAAAACCACCCTAATGACACATAACCTGAGTTTTGCTAAGTATTTGCAAACCCAGCTACATTTCTTTGAACATACCACTATCTGAAGGCAGCATTCAGTCAGGACCTGAATAATGCACCCCTCAAAAGACTAYTGAATTATTCTTTTAGAATCTTAAAACACATCAGTTTCATTTGAGGTTCAGTTGCAGAGCATGGGCAGGGTCAGGAAGCTCCCAGCAGTGGCAATAGGAGGAGAGGAGCAGGGATGAGAAAGGTGACAGTCCTGGGTGGGAAGGTCCTAGAGGGGCAAAAGATGCACGAAGTGACAGCAACAAGCAAATGAGAAAAGAAACAAAGAAGCCAGGCAGCAGAGCATCAGCAGAGGACATACAGAAAACAGCAGCAGAGATGTGCATGGAATATGACTGCTGTGGATTTGTTACGGTGTGCATTGCTGGGCAATACCACAGAGGATGCATGTGCAGGCTACCAGCAGCTCATGGTGAATGGGATTGACCCAGGGGTGGGAGTAACCTGGAGAAGCTGGGAAGGAACACCCCAAGAAGAGAACAGCGAATGTGACAGAGAAAGGTAAAGCAGAGGRATGCAGAGAAAGGAAAGCAGGAATGATGAATCAGACTATGCAGTTGAATTGCTGCGCATGAATTAAGGGCTGAGAGGTACATCTCAATTAACTGAAAAGTGCTCTCAATTAGCTATAAAGTGAATTGCAGCTGAGGTTAGGGGCAGGGCAACATGGAAGCACATGCCTGTGGAGGGTCAATGAAGGGGTCTGAGCATGTCCTCTTTCTGAAATTTCCCTYTGCAAGAAAAGCCAGCCTCACCAGAGCTGAATTCCTGGTAGAGCTCCTTATGCCATGCCATGCACCTTACTTTCTTTGCAACTGGGAAATAATAAATTTATCTTAAAAACCTAGATTTTACCCTCTGGAAAGTGTGATGGCATCAACTACAGCACCAGAAGAGAGGAGATGAAGAAAGCAAAGATGAAGAGAGTGAGGCTGCTTAAGCCTCAATGTAGCAGAGCTTCATAAAAAAGGTTGTGTTTTCCTTAATTCAGTGAACTAAAATATGTATAAAAGAGTACTTACTGGTAACTCATTTTTACCAGGAATATCCTAAAATAAAACATCTTTGTTAGAAAGGTGAATAAAAGACTGTAACATCAAAGTAACAAAAGGTGACAACAATTAGTTTGTAAAACTAAACAGGTAAATAAAACACTGCAACATTGAAGTAACAAAAGAGGAAAGCAATTAGCAATATTGTGATGTGCCGTGCAGTGACAAAATAACAAACCAGAACTACATCAAACACTAAGGCACAATTGATGTTTTGCACCTGTCTTTGATCTCATGCATCTCGTGCTGATGGTTCACAAGGATCTGAAGTGTGGAACATCTTGTATTTAGAGAAGCCACTGAATGAGATCTGGGAGTTCTGCACCTCAGTACATGTACAAACCTGACAGTGGGAGGGTGCCACAGCACTGCCCCAGGAGTTGGTGAGCTTGCTGCTCTGAGAACATTGGTGTGTTGGCACAGCAGCTGTTTGCTTTTGCTCTCACTCACCAGGCACCTGCAGAGCCATGGACAAATGTGCAGTGCATGTAGGATGCTCCCGGGGTGCTGGGCTGAACCCCATCTTGTAGAAGTGTAAGTGGTGACAGTGTGCAAGGCTGTGCAGTTCCAGCCCTTCATGCATGTCTGATGGATCACTTTTGCCCTTTCTAAAATACATGCTTTCTTTCAACAGAGAGAAAATACTCACAGGCTGACCAAGTTGTCCAACTTTCCCTGGAGATCCAGGAGGTCCTTGTTCTTTATTTTCCACATCTTCTATTCCTGAACCTCCCAGAGGTCCTGTGGACCCATCCTCTACTTCCTGACCTTTCTGGCCCTGAGTAATTAAAATGTGAAATATGAAAAATGTATTGCATTACTTTTTCTGATTTTCTCTCTTTCTTAACCCCTCTCTTTGCTCTCTCCTGGAGCCCTTGCTTTGTTCAATGCTGTCCCAACYTGACTGGCACCATACAAACACTATATTCCATTCAGCAAAGGCAATCCCTATTGAAGATCATTCATGCACCTACAAATGAATTGCTCTCTGAGCTGGTTACCTAGATGCAAATGACCATGGTCTAATTCCATATCCACACAAATCTGCACAGTCTAAATCAATAGCATAGGTTTGAAAAATGCCATTTTAACAAACTCAGTCTTCCTGGGAGAGTTAAAAGAGGCATGTTTAAGAGTGTTTTAGCCAACTTCCACAAGATCTACAACTCTAACAGAGGAGGGTAACATATTGGTTAAAAAGTGGCAGAGGGTGAAACAGGAAATCTGATAACAAAGAGTAAAAAGGGACAACAGCAAGAGCAAAACACTGTTAAACATTAGTATTTGGTCAAGAGATATAAGGAATAATAAAAGGAATAATTTAAATATTCCAGGAACAAAATAAGACCTTCCAGGAATAAGCTTGGACACTAAYACATAATGAAATTAAAATCCAGTATACAGAACAGAGCACTCTAGTCTACATTGTATTTTGAAATAAGCACTAGGATTTACTCACATTTTGTAACACCAATGAAATATTTTGAGTTATTAGTGGTTAAAGAATCTAGGAGGGATGAATATAGTAACTCTCAAAKCATTTTAAAGTTAACTGGATGATAGCTTTCACAAAGGAACTRTAAGCTGATTTTTTAAAAGACCTTTCTGGATTATGTCAAAAGGAAAAATCCCAAAGACCAGCAAATTTTTTCAATCTGGACTCRTGACAGAATTTTTCCCATCTGAAAAATGCATTAGAAGAGAATTTATGTACTTAAACTGTGTGTAGAGATCATAGCCTGAATGAGATAATAGGATTGTTGATAAAATGTTAGACTATTGAAGGAGGTAGCAGGATCCCTCTCAATTATCTACTGAAGATCTTGGGAGTCTGGGGAGGTTCCTGTTGACTGGGAGGTAGTCAGACACACACAAACAGGGTGTAAGGGAAAATGCAGAACTACAGATCTGTTRGTTCAGATCTGTTAGTTTCTCAGTCCCTGGAAAATTATACCAAGTACTATTGAAAGGCATTTAAACACAGCACTCATCAGGAATACTCGGCCCAAGTTCACAAAGGAAAAGTCCTGTTTAACTAATTTGGTGTCTTGCTGTGCAAGTCACCCACATGAAGGATAAAGAAACAGAGGAGGATGTGATTTTCCTGGATTTTTGTAAGGTTTTTGATGCTGTCCATCACAGCATCCTTTGGGACAGGTTGTYCCACAGTGGGATGAGTGGGTTCATGGTGTGCTGGGTGAACAACTGGCTGAAGGGCAGAGCTCCAGAGTTGCTGTGAACAGGGYCACATCTGGCTGGTGACCAGTCCCCAGTGGTGTTCCTCAGGGATGAATCCTAGGGCCAGTTCMGTTCAGTATATTTATCAATGATCTGGGTGCAGGAGCTGAATGCAGCATGAGCAAGTCTGCTGATGATACCAAATTGGGAGGTGATGCTGGCTGTCCTGAAGGACAGGAGGCCTTACAGAGGTATCTGAGTAGATTGGAGCATTGGGCCGTGATTAATAACATGAAACTAAACAAGAACAAATACTGGATTCTGCACCTCGGAAGGGCTAACACTGGGCATGAGTCAAACCTGGGAGAGGAGTGGCAATAACAACTTTTTTCATCATTATTTTCTAAAAGATTGTTTGTTACCATGTTATATAATCATCTTGGGTGCCTGTGTAGTGAAAAATATGTAGAAATTGAAATAAGGTCAAGAATAACTTATAAAGATAAATAAGTAGCAAAACTACTTGTCACATGTTTAAGATTTATGTGCCACAGTTCTTATAAAGCCTGGATTTTTATCTAAGAAAAACGCGCCCCCTCCCAAAAAAAATAGTTGGTAATATTAATCATTTACCTGATATTAGATTTGCTGCTTTAAAAAAATGTGAATGCAGGAATGAAAATTTTAGAGGAATTATATTTGGAAGTTCTCTTGTATGTCAGCTCCAATGGATGATCCTAAACTTAATGTTTCACCTCTTGGTACATTTTACCACAGTAAACACAGGAATGCAAGCAGACCCTGCAAGGAGCCATTCTTAAGCACTTGAAGTAAACACAGACAATGTGAAATTTTGTTCTAAATTTCTGTCATTCATGATGCTATGTGTTTTATGACAAAAATAAGCTGTCATAAATGACTGATATTTCAAGAATACAAAGAATGGAGTTTTGGTGTAGCAGTGTCAAAGGCAAGCAATTTTCTGCTTAGAAAGATCAACGTTGGATTAAGAATGTTAATTAATGAAAAATGCATCGCCAGCTGATTATTTTGAAACACACTAACAAATAGGGCAAGTATTAGAGTAGCTCACAAGATTCCAAATGAGGGACATGTATAATTCCAATTTGTAGAATCACACAAAATTCCGGTTACACACTACCTTACAAATGCAATGGGCACAGTATTTTCCAAAGCCCAGTGTTTCCCCAGAGATAGTGACTTTGCTACTGAGGGCAGACACTCTGGGGATGCTGGTGCATGTTCCATGCAGGGATTAAAAGGGCTGATATTTCCCTTAGCACCATGTGAACCTCAAACTAGAGASAGGCAACAACCTTCCACTGGGTCTTAGTTTCCTCGCCTGGGAGTCAGACTCACAGGAGTCTACACAAAAGGAGAATCTAATTTTATAAGGGATTTGACAAAAGGTTCTTTTGAAAATGTGACTAACCTTGATGCTTTGAATGTAATTTATAGTTATTCCTGGTCCTGGTAAGATGAGGATTTAGTCACCTATTTTCTTTGTCTCTCRCTTTCTTAAATTCAAACTGAAAAAATCATAAAGCTAAAAGGACAAATTCTTTTTTTAAGTCAAAATCTCAAGCCTATTTCAATGGTTATAGATCCAAACTTCAGCACAGTGCAAGTGCTTTTCAATCTGATGTCAAGAAAAGACATTCAAGAACTTAGAAAGTAACTTGTATTTTGCCATGCTATATTAAGATGGAATAGATCAAGGTACCAAATAAGGAAAATACTTAAAATTCATGGCTTTTCCTGGTTTTGGGACAAAAAGAGTAGTCATGTGATAAACCCATTATACAGACCTCCTCTCTGCTTACTCCTGTCAGAACACCAGCACCAGAGCCATCTTCTTCTCTTAAGGTTTTCTGTGTGGCAGTGGTAGACTCACTGTTGCCTTGTCCCGTTTCCATGACAGCTGAATCTAAATAAAATCATCACTTATTAATGAGAGAGCAAAATGAAACCTGCCCAGAGGTATTTATCAGAGACAGATGCTACAAGTTGTATGAAAAAAGAAATTTTTCAGATTATGACTAAAATACATTCCAAAGATTAGTATTAGTCATCTTTGAAATCTGAAAATTTTAGAAGAACAGAAAAAAAAAGAGAAAGGTGAGAGTAAWGTTATGAAACAAATGTCTGTTTTAAGGTCAAGGACTGTATTGCATCATCAATTTCTCCTCAAGTTCTAGTCTGACGGTTGCCTATTTGTCATCTGCATAACACAAAAAATAAGAGGTAGTTACAACAGGTACTATATGAAGGATGTATGCAATTTAACTAGTAACACTGTCTTTGGTCTTATTAATATAACTAAATTTCTTTTTATTTTCTAGGTATTCCTTGAAGCTGTCCTAGCAGCGGAGGACTGGATTCCTCAGYGCATGATGCCTTGCTCTCCTTGCTTTGCTGCCTACACTTGCACCCAGTACACCCCACTGGTGCACTAGGCAGATTCACATCTTTTGGAGGGAATAAAAGTAGGATGTAGTTGTTTATTCAGTGGTGATATTTAGTTTTACATGAAAGGCTGTGCTTTACTGTATCAGGTCATCAAATGAATACCCATCTYATATCCCTCTTAAACACATGGTTTTAGAGCCAGCAGGACTATTGGCAGAAGTATGACTCAAGGGATGCCATGTTTCCCACGGGCCTGAGCAGTATGAAGAGCATTTTTCTCCTTTCATTCCCTTTGCCGAACACTTGCACTTTACTGGAGTGTTGTAGAGTGTCACAGCAGCAGCTCCTCAAGTCAGTCGCTTAGTTTTATCCAAGCACTTAAAAAAAAATAAAACAAACTACAATTCTATGACTGAGACTTGCACACTTTAGAAGGATAAATCTATTCTCTGCACGTTTAACAATGAGTCTGAGATAATCCCAAATATGGAGGGAGAAGTGAGAGGTGTTGAACAGTGGCTGTAGTTGCTGCCACTAACCTTTGCTGCTATTAATAAATTGCAGTTTAACCGATTGCACTTTCAAAGAACAAATGTTTGATGTACCAATTCTTTTCTAGCACTGAGGATGTCCAAATCCATAGTATTTTCCTTTCCTGGCAGCACCCAAAATATGACAGTGGCTTTTCATACACAGGGAAAGGACAGACTCAGAACCAGAGAATATAAATGACCCCAACCCCCCCAAAAAACCCCAAAGGCAGTGCCTTGTTCTTTARGTTTAGTTTCTTCAGAGGTTTCTTCTGGTCTGTGATTTCCGGAGAAATTATTTTCTTCCAAATAAGACAGTATGGTTGGGGGGGCCTCCACTGGCTCAGCCAACATATCTTCAGGCTAAAAAAAAAAATCCCAAAGAATTTTTTTAAGCCTTATCACATATTTCAAGGGAAGAATTGCTAGATCTGCTTTCTCAAAGAAAAGTAATCAGAACTACCACGTCTGTGAAGCAAAACAGAATTTTGAGAAAAATTAGTGTAATACGTTTGAACTTCATTCCTCCAAAACCAGGGATGTACACTTAGCAAACACATAGGGAGGGAGAAAACCACAAGCAATGTACACTTTTCAGAGACTGCATTTTTAAGTACAACCTTTAGCTTGTTTCATTCCAGCTCAGCATTGCTTTAAAGTTTCTTTATCTCAACCCAGGAGTTTTCTGACTTCTCCTCTTCCAATTCTCTCACCATCCCACTGGTGGAGAAATGAGTGAGTGTGGTGTTTAGTTGCCAGCTGGGATTAAAGCATGTCTTTCAGAAGGAGGAATAAAAGCCAAAAATTCTGCTATTGCTGTGTGTAATTTTGAACAGTGCAGTAATTATGAAGATTATTAAACAGAAGCTAAAAACAATAGCTAAAAAAATGGATTATTTTTCTGGATACAGAAGCTAGACATCTTTCCTGAAATAGCTACCCTCGTATCCAAATGAGAAAAAGTCAAGTCATGGTAAAATTTCATGGATTAAATTAGGTGGTGTGATGTAAAAGGGAGAGGAGTCATCTGGCACTAAGTGATTTTGCTGCCATTCAGAAAAACCCTACCTGGCTGCAGAAACTCAGGACAAGTAAARTGCAAATCCTGCATCCAGTGAGGAATTACCCCATGCAGCAGCACTGGCTGGGGCCAGATGCCTGTCTTTTGACCTCTTAGAGAAAGATAAGAGAGCAAGGACTGCCTCAAGAAGGCTCAAAACAATCTTATCAATGTGTAGATCCTGATAAGAGTGAGTAAAGAGGACTGAACAAGATCCTTCTCACTGGTTGTAGCCAGTGAAGGAAAAAGAGATGATGGACACATATAAAAATACAAGAAATTCAGAAAAAAACCTGCATTGAAACAGAGAGTCTCCATTCTTGAGGAAATCCAAAACCCACTGGCACTGAGTAACCTGCTCACTGGCTCATGCTGCTGTATTTGGCTCTGCTTTGAAAAGAAAATTGGGCAGGGCAATCTTCAGAGGTCCCTTTCAAACTCAACTAGTCTGTGATTCTGTGCAAAGCACAAGGCAGGCCAAAATTAGTTCAATGAGCTATGTGTAAAAGGCCAGGTCAATGTTTAATGAAGTTACAGAAAGAGTGATCAGAGAATTTTAAGCATATAATAGAAAAAYATAAGGTTTTCTTCCATTCATGTTGACCTTGGAAGTGTTAAAATTCCTGCAGAAAAATATTCTTGGGAAACTCAGCAGAGRATATGTCTAAAACTGAAGTCTTTGTATGAAAGGTTTAGGAAATACAGTAAGTAATTGACAAGAAGTATTCTCATCACAACCAAGAAGTATTTGCCCACGGGTTCTGTAATATTCAACAATGAAATAGCTGAAGTATATCAGTGCTATATCAGGCAAATTCGAACACAGTTTTTGTGAAGCCATTTCTCAGAAGCCTACTGATATTCTCTAAAGGAACCAATGAGATCTTGTATTAAAAAAAGAGTRTTTGACACATGCAGCATGGAAAGCTTCATTGTGAAAGATTGACTGGAACATTTAAGCCTGGCACAAAAAGGGAGGGGGAAATGATTTGATGGGCATCTCTAAACATGGCAAGAAAGAGCTGTTTACTCTGTCTTCCAGCTGATTAACCGCCAAATGAGAGCTGCAGTTAGCATGTTCAGAAAGGCAAGCAAAAGGTGCACATCCTTCACAAAACATGTCATTAAATTAGCTAAGGAATTCTGCATCAGGAATCTGAGGATGGTAAAATTCTCATTTGTTAAAAAACCCCCAAACAACAGAGGAAGATATTAAAGGATGAATAACTCAGCTGAGGTCCACCAAACACATATACTCTTGGCTCAAGTGTTTCCTGAGATAAAAGTTSATGCAGAGTAAAAGTGCATATATGTATATACAGTAAGTGTCATATATGTTTTCAATCTTGTATTATACTCTTCCCAAAGCTCTAATTGCTGATTGTTGTCAAATATATCACATTTTTCATCTGGCACAGTGCCATCATTCTTATGGATGGATGCATGTTGTTCTCACGGGAGCCTTTGGAAGTTGCCAAATATGAAAAACTACTGATCAAATCCAGACAGACCCCACTATTTACAAGAGTAATGATACAATGGAAATACTTACAWGTAAATATTTTTAAAAGAAAATATTTTTTTAAAAAMGTTTTAATTAAATAAATCAAATAAATTTACCCTTATGGGAAGATGGGAAGGTGCAAGWGCTTCTTGTGCCTCAGGAACTTCATGTTCTTGAATGCTGCCATTGCCGCTRCTGTCCCCTGAAGCCTGTGCAAAATCCAGTTATGTGAGCAAGTTCATAAAAGTCACAGAAAAAAGCATGATCTCCAAGGAACTAGCTTTTGAAATGCAGATAAAAGACCTTTTTTTGGTTGGTGAAGCCTCAGTGTCATTATGATGTTAAYTTATTTCAGTAATTACAGCATTCAATGAAAATTACCATTCAGAAAAATGAAAGCCATAGTTAATTTCCTGAATGGTGTTTTAGACAAAATAAAATGAACCTTTTTATAAAAACAGGTTTGGGAGCTGTACAGGAAAAAAAAAAGTCTCCCACACAGATAGTTTTAAATATGATACAATGTTTCCAAGAAAAAATGACTACATTTAGTGTTATGAAAGATGTCAAATGGAAATTTACTTTGAAATCTCTGGGGCATTGAAGAAGCATTTATAAGAATACTTACATAAGGGTCATCATCTTCACAATGGTCTTCAGTAGCCCTTGGGTCAGATTTGATTGTCAGATGTTGAATTGAACCCTATGAGGAACACCAAAATTATTTCAAGGGAGTAGTACTTTAAGCTGCATGTGTGAAGGGGAGTGAGGGTGGAGGGGTGGGAATTAAACAAAGCAACGAAATACCCCAAATTGTGTTCTGATTTACTTAGAAAATGGTCTGAAGTATAAAATTTTTATTATAAAAGTCCAATTTAAAGACGTAAATACGTTCACACATTTTCCTTTTGCAAAATGTAGAGAAAATCAAAGCTGTCAGAATATCATGACTGTCATGTCCCAGTGACATGACAATTACCACACTGCATTGTTAGTCTCCCAACTGAAGGATCTTGTCCTGGATTATGTCCTCCATAAAAAACCTGTTTTTTTTAAGTTAAGAAGTGCGTTGCAGCTCCAGAAGTGGAATGTGAAAAATCCCTTATAATGGAGACAAAGGATGGGAGGGGAATACCACTAAGTGATGAAGTGGGTCAGGAAGAAAGTAGTTTAAAACTTTCCAGAGAGGAAATAAAGGAGATAGATTTTCTGATAAGAAATGCTTCTTTTTTTCAGAGTCACAAACTGTACTCCTCAGTCTGACATGCTGAAGGAGCAGTAACAATTTCATTTTAAACATTTAACTTTTATTTGTGCAAAGATTCAAAGTGTTTTAAGAAACACAAGAGGAACATTTCCTTATTACAAGATCTCACAGAGTGAGATGCACACATAGGGCACAAAGATACTCAACTCAAGAACCAGTTTACCTATAACATACCATCTAGAATATTTTAGAAAGAAATAAAATTTGTGATTCTACCTTAAACAATCCTCTAATTTTTGTACCTTTAAAGACTTTGAAACTCAGGCAGTTGGTGCCTCCTGAATTTGCTGGCATTCTGAGGCAATAGCTCACTAACCTCAACCACCCTATTTTTCTCAAAACTTAATGGACAACCCAGCTATTGTGTGATGTCAGACTGACTGAACAGCTCACTGAAAAATCATACGTGAAAGGAGGCACAAGCAATTAAGCAGTCTTCTGTAAGTGATCTTTTCTTTCTTTACTTTCTATAAGTATCTTTTCTTTCAGATTCCTAAAGTGAATCACATTTGGAGAGCACATTTTTCTCCTCTTGCTCTAATCTGTGGCTCTGGATGGTGAAGGAAGCAAAATGGAGAGCTCTAATGTTTCCCAAGTGTTGCTGCTAGCAAATTCTTCCAGCTAGGAAAGTCATGGAGCAGTCTATATGGCAGGGATGGTAGGGATGAGATATTTTATTCCCTCTCTGGATCTTGTGTCTGCTGTTGCCTTTTCTGTTAAATCTGGTTTGTAGCATCTGGCATCGTCAGTGATTCAGCTATGCTTGATTGTGGTCTAGTTTCTACTTTTCCTTACAAGCATCAGGGCTAGGTTTTCCTTTGGTTTCAATAAATCTAATGATAGTTATGTCCTTTTGTTCAAACAACCAGAGCCTTAGACACGTGAATACCCATTAGCAAGAGCAAACCAGCATTTGACGTCTATTCATTTGCACAATCTGCTGTGATTTATTTCCATTTTGGGCTATTAGTGTAAACAGTTCTTGGCATATAAACAGAGTTCGAGTGAGGTTCAAGCATTTAGTTTTTCTACCCAAAAGCAATTGCGACAYATGATGCAGAAAAATAAAGGCACAGGACCTAGAGTACAAGTCACAATTAGTGGTAATGAAGCAATCAGAATGTTGGCTAAAATTCATATACTTAATATAGCACACAGAATAGCCTGTTTCAGTGGAATGCCATCCACCATGCATTTCTGCCATCATATTTACAGATTTATCATTGATAATCTCAACAAGTGGTCATCACATGCGTTTTCCAGGTGGGATACCAAAGTGGTTTCATTTTCTTGAATGTTTCTCAATCCTAGTTAGTTATCAGGCACTCWCAATACTACAACCCCCCTATTTGCCTAAGAAAGGTAGCACCAGAAGGCWGTTTTCCTTCACATCACTTTCCACCCCTTATTTGCTGCTAATCAATTTAATTCTGTAATTCTAGGTGCTTAGACCAGTTAGAAAAATGATAAAAGTACATTATCCTTGCTGCTTAGTAGATGGAATTCACGATCTGCCAGTACTCCTGRACTTTGGAAAGAAAATCTTTCTTCCCTAAACAAAAGGAACCACTCAGTTTTGTGCTGCTGCTTTACTAATTTAGAAGAGATGTTAATCTCACAAAACACAGTACAAGAAGTACAGGAAATACAAAAACAAGACGAAGTGTGACATTTTCCTTTCCATTTGACAATGGGTCAATCGCACTCACAGTGGCTGCTCTCAGTGGCTGAGAATTTTGGTCAGGATGCAACAGGAAGTATGCTTGCACTCAAGCTAAGAAGGCCTGGGAGCCTTGCAGTAGTGGTTTTGGTGCGTTCYATTTCCTAAAGCACCTCCTAAGCTTCAAAAAATATATAAATAGTGAAAATACACATTTATCTTCGAACTGTCTTTATATTTGATGACATCATTCTCCTTCTGATGTTGTATTTGAATATCTAACTGATACAAATTTGAAACATTGACTTAATAGTAAGGTATTCTCAGAAATAAAGAAAATAAATTCTCTGAAATCTGCCTTTCTTAGAAAGGCCATAAAAATATATTTGACATATTTACCTTGAAATTTCTAATATTTAAACTGAAGATTGAGCTTAATATCTGGACTGTTAATAAACTTCTGAGGATCTCAGAACATTTGTGTTTTAAACCAGAGGTTATATAACTGCACTGCCCAAACCCTAGCCAGGTATGGAAAACACAAGCTATATGATTTGGCCCTCATTTGGGGTATAACCATTGTAATCAGACTTTCTTGGGTAGAGAGTACATGCATTAAACACTGAGGCATGAAAATTTATCAGACAACACTTACTGTGAACTTTTCCAGTCCTGTGGCTCCTGCATTTCCAACAAATATCCCAGAGCCAGACTCAAACACCAAGGTTTGAGCAGACCTTTGCAACTGAAGCCTCTGATATTCTTCACAGTCCATGAACAAAGCAACATCATTTCCCTCAACAGCCACTGTGAAYCTATTCCACCTGTTAGTCATCACCGGCACTTTAAAGGAAGCAGCCTCTCGGGAGATATGGGATCCAGGCTCTGTGTAGTACATGATTATTCTCTGGGTGCTGTCATCAACTGATGAAATCCTCAGTCCCAGGTAGATTGTTTTCTGGAAGGCATCTGTTATTGCAAAGAGCACCCCTCCACGATCACTGTTTGGTTTTACAGTAACCATGATAGCAAAATCTCTGTAGAAAGGTGATGGTATAATGGCACTGGTCAGTCGGCCAATGTTGGAATCTGGACCAAAGCTGTAAGCTGGGAATCCTCCATAGCCGGTGACAAAGTAGACAGAAGGAGGAAGAGGGACTCCTATTAACTCCGTGAGGTCAAGGTGTCCTTTTGAGCCTCGTTCTGTGCATGAGAAAAAACATATTATTTATCCTTGAGGTGCACAGACCATTTAATTTACATGATTTAAGAAAGACGTGAAAACCTTTCTTAAGATGCAATGTTATAATACCAGGAACATATTTCCAATACTTTGGGTCACAGTCCAGGTAGTGCTCAAACATATCTAGCTATGTACACTTCATTCTTTGTCCTTTGACTAACAGAGGTTACGCATGTGCTGAAGGAAGACAATGTAAACTTTTGGTGAAATTGAATGGCAACAAGTATTTCCTGAAACTTGTATTTACTTCAGCTGTCCATAAACTGCAAAAAATCCTGAATGTGCTTGCACAGTGATTCAGTGGAAAATAAGAAACATCTGTTTTCTTCAATAAATTGAGATCCTTTATCCTCACAAGGACAGYGATAGTTCTGTACAAACAGCATGACACAGTTTCACAAAACAGGATAAAATTTACAGTGGATTTGCTGTAGCCCTTGCAGTTACCTGTCTCTACAACAGAGGTTAGATTTTTTTTTTTTTTTATGCTGTATTTTCCCATTTATCTCCTTAATTGGGCTGCATAGGTAACAAATACTATTCAGCAATCAAAACTCAGTTTTGAAATGAGAGTATTTACACTTAGGAAAACAGGCATAATTATGTTTATCTGCCAAACATGTCCAGAGAGACAGCTCCTACTGGGCAGTGAAGAAGCAATGAGAATAGCTAAGKATGTGCACCCAATTTTAACTAGTACCTCAGGAAGTCATGCTCTAGCAGCATATCAGAAACAGAAATACCAAATTTCTTCTCCTAAGAAGAAATGGCAAGCAAAAAAMCCCAATATTTTTAATCCTAATGAGTAGCTCAGGTCTGAATCTATACAGAAATGCTACTTCAATTTTTAAATATGTTCAGTTACCTGTGGCTGTAATGGCTATATAGGCTGAATAAATTTTAAAAAAATATTAATGGAAAAGGTATCACAGTCCATCTGAATACTGCAAACAAAATGAACTGAAAAACTTCGTTTAAAATACCTGATTWAAATCAGACAAAATAAGAGAATTTTACTCTCTGTAAACTGAAAAGCTGGTTCTTTATGATGAAGAGCTAGAGTGARTTTTTTCAGCTGCAATGTACTTCTGTTATTCATTGCTCATAGGCAATTCCAGCCAGCAAAGTATTTTCCATGGTAATATTGGCTTTGCAAAGAAATTGCAAAATGTTCTTCCTGTGCCAAAATGTTATGGTACAGTTGAAATAAATCCTSGGCTATCTTCTTCCCTGTACTTGACAATCATAGAATCATAAAGGTTGAAAAAGACCTTCAAGATCATTGAGGCCTAGTGTTAACCCAGCYGTGTTCACCACTAAACCATGTCCCCAGTTGCCACATCCACACACCTTTCGAACAGTTCCAGGGGGAACTCATTAATGGAAAAAGGATCTGATGTTCTTCATACAAAAACAATTGCCCTGAAATATTTTTGAAAGTTTAGAGCCATGTTTAGAAACATTAGCTYGTTTTCTAGAAACCAAATTCTCTTGGCACTTTTAAATGCTTTGCCAGAATAGATTTTTCCCCCCTTCCCAACAGCTTGCAAAGTGGATATACTATTTTTCTGGCAAACACAGCTAACAATATTTTGACTGTGAGTCTTATAATGGGTCATGTTTTCTATTCACATGTAAATACACATAAAGAAACCTCCACCACAAAGAAAATATACAAGCCATTACACAAGGGTAAAAAGGTAAGGAAAACAGTAATCCTGAAGGGGATTATATATATAAATATAATTAATATAATACGTGTGTACAGTTCCTATATCTACATTATAATATAGGAACTGTACACAGATACCAAGCCTACATCCAAAGAGTCATGGTGAAGTGACCAAGAAAGGAGGTGGACAGTATCTAAGGTGTTCAGCAATCAGGTTTGGACAGCAGGGTGCATYCCAGAAGTGAAACTAATAAATGCAACTGTAGATTTCCATTTCCCATTCTCATGGGAAGCTTTGGTGATTATAAATGAGCCTGTTCATTCTCCCCACAAAAGTGGAGCTGCAGTCTAGGTGCAGTTTCTTAGTCAGCAGCAACACRCAGAGCCCCATACATGAGCTCTTTTAGCACAGCCTCTGAGACAAAATGTATTTGCAAAAGGTGGTAGCAAAAAACAGCAAAGAACCAGGATTTTAATTTGAGTGAAATAAGGCAGAAGACCCAGCAAAAGTYTGAACTTCAGTGAGGCTGGGGTAGTATCTTGCACTTATCTGCTGCAGAAAATCAAAACAAAACAAGACTTGTCTGATCAAATTCTGTACTTACAGCTCACACCCAGCTCTTAATGGATTTATGACAATACAGTTAAAAGCAGAAAACAGACCCACAGCCACAGGTTTTCAATTATCTGTGACAAAATTAATGTCTCCCTAATGCAGTTATGCTAGAATAAAAGTATTCCCTTATTCCCTTATATAAATAGGCAAATGCTATGCTATTATAAGTATTTTTAAACCAGCAGAGCACTATGTTGCATCAGAATAGTTTTGTTTCAAACACTACTAAGGCATTAGATACTGGGGAGCATCCAGAATTCATCCCATTTATATTCATATTTCCTAGACCTAAGGCACTGGAAGGTGCAGTACAGAAGCAGCTTTTATATTAGCTATATTCKATCTCAACAAGTATAAGCCCATAAATTGGGATAACATTTTTATAATTTAGTCCTATGAACTGTGCTGTACTTCGCATTTKTTACTGTTTGTTACTGTGTGTTATAGCTGGAATAGTTCTAGAATTTGGAGATAGCTGACCATTCCCGCTGAGTAGCTTCAGGGACCATTTGAGAAGATCCAGTGCTTTGTAAAAATCAGCTTGTAAGTCAATATATAGAATGTTTCAAGACTGCAGATGACAATAGTAGAGGTTAGGTTGAGTTTTGGGTTTTTTTTTTTTTTTCTTTTATTGCTATTTTTTAATGTAATTACTTAGGCAGGGTGGAATTTCAAAATACTTTTTTGGGATCCAAAATACTTTTTCACTGCTCACAAGGGATGAAATAAAGAGGAAAGCAAAAAACCTACCTGTATGGAGGCCTACTACATTTGTTTTAGATATTAAGACACAAACACAGTATTTATATGTAATAAATAGGAATGGAGGCAGAGGCAGAGAAAGGCCCACATTCTTAGAATTTAACTTCTTACACCCATCTTAGAATTTAACTCCTTACACCCTCTTTTTGGTTACGAGCCTYCTTTCAGATGCCGTGTATGAGATCTCTGCTCTCTGGACTGAGCACATGTGTGACTTCCTCCTGGTTGCGTTCTCCTCGTGCTTTCCCTCATGGAGCAGGGTAGTCCCGATGCTGGACTTGATCCAAAACCCTTGCTCAATCCAGCTTCATCATGGAATCACAGAATGCTTTGGRTTGGAAGAGACMTTAWAAGTCATGCCATTCCAGCCCCCTGCCATGGGCAGGGACACCTCCCACYGGAGCAGGCCACTCAAGGCCCCATCCAGTCTGGCCTGGAACATTTCCAGGGATGGGGCATCCACAGCTTCTCTGGGCAGCCTCTGCCAGGGCCTCACYACCCTTRTAAGTAAGGAACAYCTTCCTAATATGKGATCTAAAACTGACCTTCAGCTCATGTGTCTGACCACTACAGGCCCTTGGGAAAAGTCTCTCTCCAGCTCTCTTGCCGGCCCCTYTAAGTATTGGAATGTGCTAAAGTTWGTCTCCCCAAAACTTTCTCTTCTCCAGGGAAGATGCTGTCAGAATGCTGTATTAAAAGCTGCTTTGGRAATATGACTAGAATATGGAATTTTCTTGCAAAAAGTAATTTTAAACCTGAGATTTTTCACTTGGAGATGTGTTATTTGTATTTCCTGTTGTCTACAAGAGCTGGTATGAAACTTGGAATACCCACAGTCTGTGTTTCTAGCTGACACACCTCACTTCGGCACAACTGAGCTTCCAAGATTGTATAAAGCATTCTGCTACACAGGCTTTGGGAAAATACTGGAGCAGAAACAGAGGCTGCAGGGCTGCAGATAAGGACACTGTTTGCCARTCTACTTTTACCCATGGTTTCAGCWCTAGAAAAYACAACAGAAGCAGAGGTCRAAGGCAAGGCCTCACCTTCTGACATAGACAGGATTACCCATCTTAGCCTCATTTTAAAACATACAGTTCTAATATCCCAAGCCTGGGGGAAAATAAAAAAGAAAATAATCTTGACAAGTCTTTTGAGCAAAAGAACATAACTGGTGCTGTGTAGTGAGACCAATTCAAGTTGCACTACTGCAAAATAAACACACTGTTGTTGTCTTCCATGCTGTGAGAAAATACTTGAGCTGGACTATCTCAACTACATGAATGCAAAGACTGAAGTTACAAATATTTGTCATATTTTGCCCCAAACACTTACTTTTTAGCAGTAATAATATTTCAGCTGATATTTTAAGGATTGTCCCATTTATGTTTTCCACTATGTTTTTAGCTAGAAATRCCTTTTAACACAATTATTCAGGTAAATCAGCAGCCCCATTCAGCCCAATTCTGCTCCAGGGTAATGAACCATGATGGGTACATGACAGTCAGAATAACATGCTCAAGTGGATGCTATTTGCTAAATGCAAGAAGTCAACCACGCTGTTGCTAAAACTATGGCAGCTGTTTTTAACTCACTCAAGGGAGGGCTTGGGTTGTCCCACACAGATGGGAGTGGGACGAGTGCTGACTTTTGAATGAAATTATTATTTTCCCTTTATTTTCAGCTTAAGTTCTCCTGGTGTTTTCCCCTGTTCCTCTTCAGACACTTTTATTGGAACTGCTGTCCATAATCCGGGCCYATGCCTGTAAAAGCCCATTCACTCCGTGGTCATTGACTTTCATCCTGTGTAAGAACACCTCATGTCACTGCTGTCCCGCTGCTGTCATGCTGTCACTGCATGAGCCTTGCTGGCAGCTACTCTTCATRTTCTTTTAAGGAAATGGGATAAAAATTATATTCTATGAAGGTTTAAAAACCAAACCAGGCYCAGAGCAGCCAAGATCAGGCACTTCTGTGTCTGTAAACTTGAGCCATGCTGACCTTSCTTCCCTGATCTTTTCCAGTCCAARTAATCACAACTGCAAGTTGTAAGCTCCCTTTCCAGTACCACAAATAAACCATCTCTGTCTCAATGTGCACTGCCTCGGCTGTGCATTAAAAGAGTTGCTGTAAATGTAACAGAACATTATTTTATACTGAGAGCAGTTACAARGTGCAGTAAGAAAATTCCTTCTTCCCTGCTGCCAAAGTGCATTTATTTTGCAGTTAACAAGAAATATTTATAGCAATGACATTAAGCAGAGAAGGATTTCCACATCTACTAGATGAAATTTAATCAAGTACTGCAAACAGAAAAAGAAGGGGAATGTTTTAACACAGTCCCAGATGTGCTGCATGAAATAGAAGAGGCCAACATCATTGCTACTACCAGAAAAAACAGCACTGACTTCTTACCCTGCTTGAACACATTTTTAGCTGCCATTAATACAATGTTGGAAAACATGGATAGAATATATTGGTCTTAAAGCCTGCAGCATTTCCTTCCAGATGCCTCAGGAAAGCTCAGAAGTGCTTAGTGGTGTTGCACACCCAGAAGCCAARCTGCAGCCAGCAGGAGCTGCGGTACTCACTGACACGCCAGAGCAGGGTCGGCACTCCTTGGTGAAAACTGCTTTCCAAAATTTTCTGCAGGCTCTTGCTTTTGTGTCATTGTCGTTCTGCCCTCTACTGGGCAAAAATGACGAAATATAGGTRATTAAATAGGCATCTATTTTGCACAAAATAATGTTTGGGTTTCCCCTCATCCTTTATTTAATCTCRTTTGAGAAGCTTTATTTCATTCCAATGCTGTCAAACTAACCACCACCACCACCACCAAAATGCTGTTTTACATACAATCAGTTTTTCTTTTTCTTTCCCCCCCATCCCGATCTAATACTGCACTATTTTCATAGTATTTTGTCAGTTGTTTGCCTAGAAAATCTTCCATTTTTTTTAAAATACATAAACCCAAGGCTTTTTAAAATGTACTCAATGAAATGTTCTCCTACAATGACAAAAATCTGTTTCAGACACACCAGTTTCGTTGAGCCACAGCAGCAGAGAATACAAAATACAGTTTAGACACTAAATATTTATTGTCCTTCTTTCCTTGGAAACAGATGAGAGGAAGAAGTGGGAAATATTAAAAAATTTAACTTCAGTATTGASGCAAAGTTAATTGAGCTCTTTTGTAGAAGGTCAAGAGACTGAAACCACTGTCAGTAAACTTTGAGTCCTGTGTCTCTTTCTTTATGAGGCCTTTTGAGCCCTTTAGTTACCTGTGAGAGGTATCCTTTGAAAGATCATTCCATTTTCTCATCCATAACCCTTTAGGGTGTACCAGATCCATTAAGATCAAGACTTTTCTTTACAACCATACATATTCCAWATGCATTAGTG
This sequence comes from Malurus melanocephalus, assembly GCF_030028575.1. NCBI lineage: Eukaryota > Metazoa > Chordata > Aves > Passeriformes > Maluridae > Malurus > Malurus melanocephalus. The sequence continues at coordinate 255,200 of NW_026623615.1, forward strand.
CAAAAAGCAAAGACAAACAGCACAGCTGCCCTCCATGGAAAAAGATTTTCACACTTTCTAGGACATCCAGCCTCCTAAAGATAACTGAACAAAGTTAACCTGTGTAAGAATTACAGAGTCTGCATCAAATATTGCAGCTGTCCAATAGTAGGTACCTGCAACAAGGTTGGGTACTGGCTGTATGAAATAAAATTTGTGTGTGTGCMGGGGCAATCTGACTCCCAGCTAGAGGGACAAGCAGCCTTTAATATGTGCAGGAGAGCAGGAGTTTTGCATTTCACCACTAGGAAGCAACACAGCACTACATAAATCAGAGGCGAGCTTTGGCTGAGAAGAGAACATTGCTTATGAATCACCAGTGTCAGTGTCTGCTGTGCAAGCTCTTTTACATCATCCAAGCTAGGATGTTTTAATTTCTGTTACGTCCATTAATAAAGCAGATATGAATTATCATGCTACCCTTCTTCTTTCACAACGACCTTGAAAAACGGACAAACTACATTGTCTTCTGTGTATTTTGTTGAGGGAAAAATATATTGCTGTTCTTGTTTACTCTTTTCATCTCTCTTTTTTAATCTCGAATTTTAACTTGCAAGGCCATGGCCAACACCCTCATAGCAAAAAAAATTATATTTCTAAGATGATGAAGACCATTCACYTTTAAAATACTGGCAGAGGCAGTTGACAGTTTCCTGGATTTAATGATTGTACATGCCAGTAGAGAGTCTCTGCCCAAATGTGGAAAAACAGACATAGTCTGGCACACTGACCTGAATATAAATTCCCATCCCATATAAAGAGATTGAATGGAAAGCAAGGATAGAGAACACTTAATCAGCAACTCCTGCAGTTGCCCCTGTTGTCCTTGCTAGACCCTGTGTTCTTTACAAKGTTCTGTAATAGAACAGGGGCATAAGAAGAATATGGGCAGGTGGGATTTGTGCGTTACAATTTACTTTATTAAAACTATAAACTTTCAGCCACAAATACTCCTTCACTGCTCACATGTGGTGTGGTACATCATATCTCTCTCTTATATCAATCAAATCACCTGAACACTACATTTTCCCCATATTTCCCATGAGTATTAAGCCTTTCTGTTTTTCCTCTGACACAGTGAATAACCCAGAAAACTCTCTCTGGTCAGAGGATCCAGTGCAGAGTCAGTGCTGGTGTAAGAAGACAGATGACATGATCCCTGCTCACCCCACTTTCAGGACATCTGCTTCATGGCAGCAGTGAAAGTCTGTATGTTCAGTGAACGTTCAAGCCAAATTTTTATGTTGTGTGCAGTTTGATCTTGCAAGCAGAGCCTACCCAAGAACACCCAAGGACAAGCATTGTCTCCAGTATGGCTGGGAAGGCTGCCTGCAAGGGGGTTTTCAGTGGGACACRAGAGAAATTGCTGACAGATATTTTTGTAGCTTTCACAGTCTGTCACGGTCTCTGTGATGGAAGCCAATACACCTATGAGACCTCATCAGAGCTTTAGGCAAAGCATTATGAGACCTTCTTCATACTGTTGAGAGCAGAAAATCACTCCAGTTCAGACTAGGTGAAAACATAAAAACAAAAAATATTGCAATAACTGAGGTTGTGGTTTGGATTTTGGTCATATCTTGTTGGTCTGGATTTTTTTTTTTTGTTATTGTTGGTTTTTATTTTTAAAAATTGAGGGATATGAACCAAATAAGGTAACAAAAACTAGAGGATTTTAAACGCATCCTTGACTCTTCCATTGTATATTGAGAGGTGGTGGACAGTCTCTCAGATCACTGAGGTATCCATTCTATTATGTTAAGCTACAAAAGTTGATACTTTGCTACTAATGTTGTGTTTACAAGTCCTTCGGAGGACTTCTATTGTTTCTCAGGACCATCCCTTTCATAAATGTTCTTCAATTTATGCACCTGACATTTATTATTACTTTTTGTCCCTTCTTCTCATGCATTCTCTACACTATCRGATTCAGTAGCTAATAGATTTGATATTATAAATGGCCAGGATTCAGAGAAGTTGAAAAAAGGTTGTGAGGTAGATGATACAGGAACAGTAATTGCTARAAGTATGTCTTGTATTGGACATTAATATTTCTGACAGCTAAATGCTTTTATAGCATGAATGCACAAGTAAAAATGTAGAAATAAGTTCCAGCCAAAATAATCCTTCTTGTTTCATCTTCCTTTTTCCCAAGAATTTAATTTCCTGAGAGCTGTGTTACAGTACTTTTATATCTCATTATAAATCACATATGCTTTTATAATGCTCCTGTTTTTTTTGCATTTCCCCAGTGAATGCACTGGAATTTTTAAAAAGTTGATTGATTTTAAACATGATATCATAAAAATGTCATTTCTAGTCAAAAAGCTCTAGGCTGAAATCCTGGCTAAAGTCTTTAGTGAGAGACCTTCTGGTTTTAAAATGGCTCCTTGATATAAATTCCTAGAATTTTGTGTTATGATTGGATTCTGTTGCCGGGAAAGGGTAAGCACTCACTAAATCTTTTCCAGCATTTAAAACATCTTATGCAAATATGTTGTTTCTCCAAACAGTCCCTCTCCAAGTGGAGACACAAGTAGTGTTTCCCACCCATTCTCTGTTCCTGATCCATGGGGTTTGTAAGGATTTAATAGCCATTAGGCCTCTGTGTCTTCTTTGCCAAAATTTGGTGCATAGAAGTTCAGACTCAAAGCAGACWCAGAAATCATTGCACAGACATGTGCTGTGATTATATGTGCATTATTTCCCTGTAAAACTCAAAGCATCACTGTAATACCTTCCTAGAGATYTCCTCTTGAACACAAACATAAAAAGTTATTTTTTTCAGCTCAGTGGAGTAACCACTTTTACTACTTACAAACCACAGATTTCCCACTGGGGACCTCACACATGATCCTGTGCAACAGGAAACTAAGCAAATCTTATTTCAGTTACATGACTTCATAAACAAACATTTTGCAAAGCATCTCTTAGAGGAATTTCTGTCCTCATTAAGAAGAATAKGGAAGTTTTCTTTAAAAGATAAATGAAATAAAAATGAGATGCTGGATGTAGGTATTTCACCCCATTCATACAGATGGAGGAGTGCAGTGACTTTAATTTCACCTGGCTTCAAATGTGCACAGTCTCATTSTCTTGGGTTGATTTTATGATAACACTATTCCTATATTCCATCTGTTTGTATGCCCAAAATACGTCTCTGCCTTTAAATCCAACCTGGAAGAAGGGGCAGGGGCGGCTCAGAAGGCAGCGCRGGCAGTTAAAAGCTGGGGCGGTCGCACACTGGGCCACTGGGTAGCTCATCTGGATGCTGGGAGAGCTCACCTCACTGTGTGCAGGAGAGTTATATTGTTGCTGTTTAGCTAGCTTGGGTTTGTTAGCTTGGGCAAACAGCTCTCCCTGGACTGCCATCCCTTCTACGACTCCTGTGATTTTCTTCTGGAGTGRATCAGCAGGGCTTTTGGTCCAAGAAGCAGGAGGCAAGTGCCGATCAGGTGGGGACAAGCCGCAAGTGCCACTCCGTCTTGTCCCGGACTCTGGAGAAGCCAAGCCGGTGAGAGAAAAGCGCACTGAGGCCTCTGTTTCATCCACAGAGAGGAGAGGACTATCATCAGGTTCCCATTGTTGCCTGTGGACTTTTCTTTTGTTTCTTTTTTTTTTTCTTGGACAAGAATCGTGCCATTTTTCTCCGCACCACATGCCGAGTGGCTGTGGGGGGAGGGAGCGGTGAGCATTCCTGGACTTTTACATATCTAACAGTTACTTTTGTTTTTTTATCTGTGTCCTGTGGGCACCTTCTTTTGTTAATAAACTATTTTTCTCTTCACATTTGCCCAAACATCTGTTTCATATTGGTGGGAAAAAGTTATCAAATTTTTCCACTTCAGAGGAAACATTTAYCCTGTAACGTTTCTCTGTGAAAACATTATCTCAAATCGAGACATTGATACATCACTTTATCCATGTTTTTGGGACTTTACTCTCAAATGCCAGAAGTTCAGAAAAAATCCTCAGTGATAGACCTACACACTGCTGTCTCTGTCATATAGCTCAAAAAGWTTCACTAAGTTCTACAAACAAGATATATCATATTCTTTTATTTTAACTGATGTACTGCCATGGAGCACCAATAAACTGCTGATTTTTTTCCAAAAAGGCACCATGCAGAAGGTGACCATGCTATGAAATTTGTTATTTTATGTTGATGATGACCGTAAGTCTTTCCTCATATTCTATCTACATTTTCAGGCATGTATTCCCTCTTTTCACTCCACCCTTATCTACAACCCAAAAAAACGTGGTCTCAAGAAGGTGCTTGAGGAATTTGAGAGAGATRAAACAAACTTTTACTCTGATTCAAAGCTGCATTTCTCTTGTGCTATTTCCAAGGAAGTATGACAGGACCACTATGGCAACATGGGARCAGCCCATGGATCTGATCTTTCATCAAAGAAGTTCACTGTTTTATCAGARTCTAGCATGTAAATAAGAGCTTCTAGGTACATGTACATGTACTTATACTGAAGCTTGAGTTTTCTATCTGTGACATCATTCAAAACTGCCTGACAATGAAATCAGATAGACCAGAGTGCCAGGTAGATCATAATTAACAGTAACATCACTGACTCAAAGTGAAGCAGAAGATAATATTTTTTCCAGCTTGGTAACATTCATTTTAACAGCTCTACTATCATGCAGAATTATGGAACTGATTCTGTTGTCYCTGCAACTTATTGCCCTGACAAGCAGTCCTCCACTGCTTGGATATAATGAGAATTAACCAACCGCTTCTGTCTAGAATAACTGGAAAACCTGTTATATTTTATTCGGAATTTAAATGTATGACCAAAGGGGAAAAGGAACTTTTTYCTTTTTTCAGCGGACAAAGAATAGATTATTTTTTACATGTGCATGGCCAAAAATAATTTCATTTCCTCCACAGTATGTAACGAATAGRCGAGCTTTTATTTTTGGTAACTATTGTATTTTTAGTTTACTCAAAAGTTATTTGATACAAGAGCTGAAAATAGACAAAAAGACAAAAGGAGCGTACATCAGTAATTCTTAGGTCTTGATATTTGATACATAGTTGAAASCCTTCCCCAGAGAAATCTCATCTGCATGCTTTCCCTAACTTGCTGAATACAGCTGATTTACATCTGTATCCAATATTTATAAATCCATTTAGAATGTGTTGGCATATAGGACTTCTGCTTTTAAAAAGCTGGTTGACACAAAATGTTGTTCTTTTGGCTTAAATTTCAAAGGTTACTTTCTCAAGGCCATTAGCATTGTGACAAGAATAAGAAAGAGTGATGTACTTAGACTTTATTGTGTTTTTCTTAAGGCTCATTTGAACTGAGGGTAGAGAAAGTCAAAGAAAAGAAACTCTCATAATAAGCAACAAACCACAACGTTGTTGGCATTTTTTGGCTTTGATTATATGCTTCRCTCTTTATTTTCACTGTCCAAACCACCATTTTTAAGACACTGATTTCAGCAATTTCACTCATGATAAGTACAGCTGTGTGTTACTAACAGCACAACTGTGTGTATAAAATTGTAATTAGSTCTGAATTAAAGCACATCCTTTGATGGGTCAGACTCCAACAGAAGTCTCCAGGTAGTGGAAGTTACAGCATCATGCAGCCTAAAGGCTCTGTTTTCCACGTTCTGAGCAGTGAGTTCTCCAGACCTTTCCGTCATCTGCTCTCACCTCCTTTTTCTTTCTGTGTCAGCTGGAATCACTTTCCTCCTCCACCATGCCATAAATAGTCAAATACCACCTCATCTTTGCTCTGACTTTGTTTARCAGCTTCTTGCCAAAACCACTGGACAGAGGCGTGCCATCCAGTGTGCTGAGCTCCAGCTTCAAGAGGCACTCTTCAAACTGTAGGCTTTATGACAAATGGTATAGACTGTGCTGCAGCCCTATTCCCTGAGAATGTACTGCAGCTTAATCTTGTTTTCTGGCATATGCTGCACATACTGCCAGACCTGGGAACAGTAATGAGCTTGTATAAGGCCAACAGGCACCAAAGCCTTCCGTCTCTTCCRAGGGTGTCAATGTTCTTGTCAACAAAAATGTCAGGTAATCCTCCAAATGTCCCCTCTCTGTCTCCCATTCCCTACTTACATTGCAGACCCTTCAAGARAATTCAAGGTGAACAGGATCTAATTACTCCCCCTCCTATCAGTCTTTGAAAAGAATATTAGGCTTATATGGTTTGGCACTGTGTTTTTTTACAAACTATTCTAGTAATGTACTGGTAGTCAATATACACTCTACTGGGCATACAGCAATTAACAGGACTGCTCTGGAATCATAGAAATAACCTATTCTTCTGGCATCCAGAGGTCACAAAATCCTACCATCAGAAACCTCAGTATGTTCAGGTTTATCCCCTGGAAGATGAACATTAGGACTTCAGTTTACATTCAGTGAGCTTTGACCTTCTTTGTACATGCTACTCTATGCACAAATSGCAGCAGTAATAAAAAGCATTCAAGGAACAGCGGAATCATACTGTGATAGGTTAAAACAGAAACAGTAATGAAAATTGAGAAAATATTGCAATTAATTTTATTTTTGATTCTCGAGAGCTCTGTACTTGTCAAAAAAACAAAATAAGTGTAACTAACTTTCATATGAGGTGAATCATGGTAGTTCTGTTGCTGTTGGTACAGCTATGACAATTTTACTTTACACAGGAAACATATGGTTGATGGCAAAACCAAACTTGTATTCATCAGTTATTTCATCACTTTCTTATTTAATCATCACCCTCTTGTTTAAACRCTAAGAATGTTCCATAGAAACACAAATTACAATTTGGCATGATGATGGAATGTCGAAGGTATGACCAGAACACTGAAATTTACAGTAGACTGATTGAAAGCATACATTTCCTCACACCCTCCACAAGARCTTTTCCATACGGATTAGCTTCTTTGTGAGCCAGGTCAGTTCCCAGCGGTCTGTCTGGCAGCTGCATTGCTTGCTTTGGAGTAACACCAAGGAACTAGCTGATACAGCCTGTGGGGTSATATCTAGGGGCCTTTCTGTTATTTCAAAGTAAGGAAAAGAATCACAAAATTATTTCGGCTTATGCAACTACAGAGCTTCAGACTCAACAGGGCAAGAGGTTTATCTTGGAACTGACAGGATGTCTCTTTCTGCAGTTGAAACTTTGTGGTTCTGTTACATGACTGCATAGCCAAAGTCACACAGATAATAATGTATTTGCCTACAGACTCATATCAGGAATCTGAACATCTGCAGTGACCTGAAGGGACCTCATGAATTCTGGTAGGCCAGGAAAGAAAGACAAGTTTTTAAAAGTCATTTAGTAGAGATCTAGAACTGTGTCTTTATTACACCCATCTTACTTGGCAATTTTTGGTGGTTAATGGTAGCTACTATAAATTACAAGACGTAATATTTACTTAGAAACACAGTTAAAGGCAGCATCAAAAATCTATTTATGAAGGACTGCTGTATTTGAATGGCAACATAATATAGGTAGATAAAAAAGAATGTTTTCACCATTGTCCTTCCTTTCATGACTTTTCCTTCCTTCATAAACACTTTTGGAGAAAGTGGTACCCTCGTCCATTGAATTGATCACAGTGTCAAAGACTTCCTATTGCAGCAAAGAACTTGTAAACAAAAGGAGAATAAGTTATATGGAACMTGACAGAGCTTCTTTATATATACACATATTTTTATATATACTCATGTGTTTTCCTCAGGAAATGTGGCTAGAGAAAAGAGAGCTTGGATCCTTTGAAGTCTCTTATTTTGGTAGCTGTTAGAGGCAACTTTCTCAAAGAACTGCCAAGGATCTGACACAGAGGGCCTTGTTATTATGTTCTTACAAACATATATAAAAACATGAAGGGAGGGTGGAAAGAAGACGGACCCAAACTGTTTCCAGTAGTGCCCACAGACTGGAAAAGAGGCCATGGGCACAAWCTGAAACACAGGAAACTTSTGAGAATGAGGGAACCCTTYATCATTTTGAGGACAACTAAGCACTGACACAAGCTTTGCAGGGAGTTTGTGGAATCTCCTTCCCTTAAGGTACTAAAAAATTGTCTGGACATGAACTTGGGCAACATTCATGGGACCAGATCAATTCTAGAGGACCCCTTCTACCTATAAAAGAATAGACTCTAAAGTACTTATTTCCCCCATTTTATAAGCCTCTAATTTCAATGTTTTTCATAGTGAGAAGATCCATTGATTGACTTCCCACTTGGAAGTACCACTTTATCTTCAACATAGTGTGCCACTAAGGAGAAATTGTCTGAAAACCAAAGACTGAAACACTTGCTCTGCAAACTGCCGACTGCTCAGGTAGTTAACCATGATATCAGGTGATGCACCGAAATCCTACAAGCCTGTGCTTTACTCTTGATCAAAGATGCTGAGACACGTGTATATAGTTAAGTTGGTACATATAAATACACTTTAAAACCCTCAACAACTTATCCAGTTGTCACTGTATAATGGCAAAAAATTTCTTTCTATGACTACATGAACCAAAACACACAAGTGTGACAAATTAATTCAAATTATGCAACCACTCTGGAATTCCCATAAACATTAAAACAGTATGTGRTAGCAGATTTTTCTTTTTGGAACAAGAGCTGCTCAGTCTAGTTTTGAAGCATTTGGTGAAGTGCTCGCTAACAGCAGGGTGTTATGCTGCTTGATCCAGTTTTGCCTATGTGGCAGTTATAGATACTCCAGACTAAAGACTGGATATTTATTGCTCATTCATTTCCACTGAGACAAGTCTGAAATGAGCCCTTGTATTTGCACTTAGTCCAGTAGTGGAAGAGAATAAAAACAAAAGCCTAATTCTCTGGYATGCTTCCTGCACCCAAATGCAACAAACATGAAGGAGATGTGGAGCACTTCAAGTAGGAATGGTTGTGGTTTACTCTTCTGAAAAAAATCCAACCCAATAACAAATAGTGGACACGAGGCAGAGAAATAATATGCTGAAAAGTAAGAAACACAGCACATGCCCTCCACAGACAACTGGAAAAACTCCCATACTCCCCTCTGGAAATAAAAATTTATTTTACTGTTGGGTCATTAACAGCTAACAGGACTGCAGCATTTGATTAGCCAAGTCACTAATGAAATCAGTTGACTGCAATTTTTGAGTGAAAGGGAGACTTTGTACAGGCCAGAGAAAATCCCTCAAGAGGAACTGGAAAAATCTTGTGTACTGTGATTATCTTCATATATCCGTTTTGTGTTTGTCTTGCAACTTTTTTTTTAATTAGCCTTTTTTAATTTATGAAATTTATCACAATTCTTATGATATAAAAATAATTATTCTAAGAGGTGTATTGATACACATTATCTCATTGTAAAATAAAACATGAAGCCATTCCAAATGTCTTTGGATTATAATTCTGGCATATTTTAACAATACAATTTAGATTACAAGGTTTCTGCACTTGTATGAAAATATCCTTGTCACCTCATGTTAAGAAATTTCCGGTTTAGCTTTGTAGAGTCTGACTTTACAGTTTGCCAGGAATTATTTGTCTCCTTGCTGGTACCATAAAGCCAATATGGTGAGAWTGAGGCTTGAGTTCAACATTCAAATATGTTTCAGCTTAATGTTGAAATTTGTATATTCCTGGATTGCACAGTTCTGTAGCCTACTTCTATGTGAAATTATAAATCCTTCAGCTCTGTGAGAGGAGTGGGTCTTGACTGCTGAAATTATTCTGCTTGGCTGACAGATTTCTTTTCTGTTGGAAACTGAAATATATATAGATATAAATAATATATGATATATAAATATAGAATATAGAATATAGATTATAGAATATAGAATTTAGAATATAGAATATAGAATATAGATTATAGAATATAGAATATATAACATATATATTATAATATGTGATATGTAATATATAATATATAATATGTGATATGTAATATGTAATATATAAAAATCCACAGGAGATTTTTACATAGCATTTATTACTCCACTATTTATACATCCCAGAGTTCATTCTCTTCAGTGAACTAAACATTCTGCACTTCAGAAAAGATATAGTACTTTACAGAACACAAGTAAACTTTTAACAATGTAGGGCCAGGGAAAGGTAAATTGAAATTACTTCTGAATACTTTTCACATTTTTCTACTTAATTTCCAAGAGGATCCCAAACTGAAAGAGGAAGCAGAWTAATGGAATCCTGCTTCACTTTTTTCTTCATGTTTTCATAATTTCACCATACATATTTAGGACAGGTATGCTCCTGACAACCATTTGTAAAACTCATTTCTCAGTTTTCATTTTGGTGGCAAAAATGAATGGAAATTCATTGTTTAGCTTGTAAATCAGATTCACTTATGGCAAAATATGTTTTAGCTCAAAAAATGAAGCCCAGAAAAACATCATCTGCTAAACATATAACGTAAATATTAAATTCCTCAGTCAACATCAGATCTAAAACATGATTGCAAAATAATAGGATTTTTTCAAAGCACACACTGTCTTACTGTTTTCTTTATACAAAGTGCTCCAATAGCTACCTTTCTCTTTCTACAGTTTCCTGCATTCCATAGGAATTTCTTTCATTCCATACATTGATCAATGGAGTTACTGTTTCATTCACAGCAGTCCAATTCACAATTTGTGAAAGATGTTTTTCTAGGTGCAGATCTGTTAAAAAAAAAGATACACTGCCATATTTAAATATTTTTTTGTGAAGCTCCACTTCATTTGCCCCCAGCATGCTAAGGATTATAAGAGGCTTTGAGGAATAAAACAATTTATTTTCAAATCACATTTAATAATTCTCGTATTTTTAAGCATGGATTTTGCAATTTTTTTAGAACTGAAAGCAGCCAGAATTCTATGCTTATTTAATATAGCCTCCATGCACACATTTCACAACAAATTTTTWTGTAATGGCAGTGAAATGAGTACATAATATAGAAATATTTGAGTAAAGAAAAAAGTAACCTCATAAAATAATTGCTTCATTTATGTATCTAAAATATAAGTTAATTTTTCATTCCCATCTCTTCAGTGCTCACACCAGAACTGCTGCAGGTAATAAAACCAGATACCTCTTCCTTGGCCATAGAGTACAAAGCCTTCATACTCAGGCTGCAGTGACTGGAATCCAGTGTTATATCAGGGTGGGACTGAGTAACTGTGCACATAGGAGGGGATGACATTGGCAGTGCTCCTTTGCAAGATCATCTTCCCAAGAAACACCATGTTTTGCTTTCAACTGTCAGGCTATAGGGAGTGCCATGTATATSAACCCATTAGAAGGGTTAAAATAATTATCTCCAAGGAAATCCATCACACCTAGGAAGTTCAAGGCTAACCAGACTAAGCTAAAGCTGGTKTGATCTAAGAGCTATCATTATTTCAATGGGCAGCTGGAATAGATATTCTTCAGAGTTCTTTTCAATCTGTATTTCCTCTATTTTGTTTTACAGATAGAAAAATCATCTTTGGTAGCTGCCATTACTCACAATAGGTCACTGTGAATATTGCTGGCATTTTAAAGAGGGCTGGGAGTCAACAAGTCCACTCTGAAAATTTTGAGACCATATTGCACAAAATTAAATACATGCATTTGAAGTCAAGAACCTGCTCCACTGATTTGCTAAAGAAGTAACAGGACTTCATAAAAATCTTGGGGGAGAGGAAGAGAGGTAGACAACATTTCTTTTGAAGAAACCTTTACAAAATAGTTTACAGTGAAGCATATGGTGATGAGGAGTTGAAAGCAACAAATGCTAGGAAAAGAGGATGAATAGGGATTGCAGTAAAGAAGAAACATGGAAGAAGTCTAAGYCTCTTGGAGTGCTATGAAAAACTACGCTGTTAATTGTGTGGTAAATGCCAAGTCTACAAACACCTGAACATGCATACAGCTCTTCTTTCCAGGTATTTTCCATCCAAGTAATTTACAAGAACACTGTCCTGGAAAGTGTAAAAGAGCAGCATCCCAAGTGCTGCTTCTCTCAGTTTYAGAAGATATTGGACATTTTCAAGCCTCTTCTCAAGGTATCAGTAGACTGCAGGTCTGTATTTTTCAGACTCATTCARAACGGCACTTGAAGATGAGCCTTTTGGGACATAACCCCACTGACGTGAGTACTCACGTTTCTAAAAGCAGGGACATTCTGAAATACTCTCCTGAGCTTCTTATTCATAATCATTCCATCATTAGCAAAGTAATGTGAAATTTCCAAAACAGTTCTCTGAWAATCAGAACTAATGATGTATTAAAAGTGGCTGAACATCTTGGTGGTTTTAAGATGATAAAGGTTTCYTCTTCTATCTGGTGATATCCTCACTGTTCCTGACAACAGAGTTTTTAATTTTCTGGTTAAATTTATGTTGAATTCTCACATAAATCTCACATCTCRCTGAAGCTTCTCATAGCTACATAAAAAAATCCTATCCAATATCCTTACTGTGAAAAGCTGTCAGACATCCTACTAATAGGTAGTAGCTCCCCCAAAAGTAAAGCTAATGGCTAAAGGATTATTTGTTTGAAATTGAAAGAAAAAGCATCTCTGTGTTAAGAATTAGTAAAACAGATGTTTAGAGTTACTAAAACAAATGTTTCTGAGACACAGACTGGTTGTCCAGCTCTGTGATGCAGGGTAATAGTGGATCTAGTTCTTACAGAACTGATTTATCCTTGTATAATTCTTTGATCTGACTGCACCAGTATGAAATCATATTTTTATTTCATCACTGATCACACAGACTGTGGAATGGATCATATAATGGAAAATATTTTCCATGCAGAAGGAGGGGKTTTTTTACAATTAACATGCTTGATATGGCTGAATATACTAACAACAGTCTMAGTGATATAGTCCAGAACACTTTGCAGAAGCAAATCATGACTTTAATAGCATTTTTGCTAGCTTTCCTTTCACAAAATAGTCCTATTATTCTAGAAGGCCTGTGGAGTAAAATTTTTCTRTTACCTTGTTAACAATAATGTTTCTATCAAGCAACTCTTCCATGTTAGATTTATTAAATTACATGGGATTTTTGCTGTTATACAAGAAATAGTCTTGGAAAGCTATGATCTCAAAAGCCTCAGAAGATACCCCTCTGTCACCTGTTACAGATAACACAAAAATGGGCAGATGACCAATCAAATATGTTTAAAAATAACTGTACATGTTTTAATCCTTGAAACAGGATTAAAGGAAGCATGTGGAGAACGTGGAGGAAGAAAATGAGACAAATGAGGTAAAAGTTACAGAAATAAATACATCCYCTTAAACTAGCAACTCCCAAAAGTCCTGCAGAATWTTACTGAAAACATTRTAARGTATTAGTRCAAGGAAATCTAAGTATTATTACAAGGAAATCTTGTTATTGAAATAATATATTTTTGCATTTTAAGCACGTATTGTTGTTTTTAAAAAGCCAGCAGTGAGCATATCAAAGGTATTGCAAAACTACTTGGCAAGAACTTACCTTCTTGAGATAAACCAGACTGCATGTCAGCACCCATCCTGAGTTACTTGGATATACCATGGAATTCAGCATATTGCAACGGGCACACAGTGGCTCTGTGAGACATCTTAATGTCTGACTGTGGTATATTTTTTTTTTTATTTTTTTTTTTATAGCTTTGAGGCTTTGAAAAAATGATCAATGTATGGAATGAAAGAAATTCCTATGGAATGCAGGAAACTGTAGAAAGAGAAAGGTAGCTATTGGAGCACTTTGTATAAAGAAAACAGTGTGTGCTTTGAAAAATCCTATTATTTTGCAATCATGTTTTAGATCTGATGTTGATTGAAGAATTTAATATTTACGTTATATGTTTAGCAGATGATGTTTTGCTGGGCTTCATTTTTTGAGCTACAACATATTTTGCCATAAGTGAATCTGATTTACAAGCTAAACAATGAATTTCCATTCATTTTTGCCACCAAAATGAAAACTCAGAAATGAGTTTTACAACTGGTTGTCAGGAGCCTACCTGTCCTAAATATGTATGGTGCAATTATGAAGACATGAAGAAAAAGGTAGAAAGACAAAACAGCTCTCAGTTCTTCCAGGGATTTCACACTTCCTATGTAAGTCAGCTAAGGGAGACAGATAATGGCATCTTACAGACTTATGGTTACCTTTATGAATGTTTTTACTAAAACGTAAGGAATCAGGTACTTGGTGAATTTCATGAGACAGGTTTTCATTGCAGATAATAGAAACAGAAACATTCAAGGCCAATGAAATCAAATTCCTCTTTGATATTTACAATGTTTTTCATTTAAGACAATTTTTTCTYCTTTCTTCCTCAAGGTTTAAACTTTTATCAGAACTTCTGGAAACAGAATTTTGCAACAGATTAACMATCTTTCTATATAGGCTGTTGAAAATGTTATTTCTGATTAAGATCCTTTATGAAACTCTTTGATCTTAACAGTCTTAATAAGGTTTTCCCAGTCATTAAAAAAAATGTTGCCTGTGTTCAAAAATTTGCATGTATTCGATACACCAAGAAATCCATATTAATCTATGGAATTCATAACAATTTTTGTAAAGCACTCAGAATTATACCATACAACCGCTAACTGCTGTGCAATGAGGAAATCTTTCAAAATGTCTTGACACAAATGTGTTGACACTGCTGCAGTGTCTGCTGACCATTTCCAGCTCAAGTTCAGAATGACTGAACCTCTCATTAGTCATATCTTGCAACAGTTTGGTCGTATCCCACTCATGTTGGAAAGAATACTGGCAGCATTCGGTAAATTCCATCTGTCCTTACTCTTTGTACAGTTTCGTTTTCAAGGCAGTGCTGGGTCTTCATGAGGCTACTTTGGCCTTATCACTGTGTGCTGCTTTAGGAGCCAAGCTCACAGAAAACAGCAAAGATTTCAATCCCTCTGGSTCCAGTTTTCCATTGTCTTTGTATACATTTCAACATCCAGCTTGCCTGAATTTTCATTTCTGGCAGTAAGTACCACATAGACTGCTCCTGTTATTCAGGCTCATAGCTCTGGTTTCTTTTTCCTAATTGATCTGAGGAAGATTTTATAATGAAGTTTTTTGAAAAGCCTACTGATTAAAGATTTTTAGAAAACATGTTAGTGCCAATAAACTTCTGCCAAAATACAATCATGCTTCTTTTGATGAGTCTACCAGATACTAAACATAAGACTATACTGAATTTTTCAATTCATGCAGGCATCCTGAGTTCAAGGTTTCAGGACAATTTCACARCACAGAAATCCACATTTTGTGACTGATACAGTGTTAAGAGTTGGACTCTGAGGAACCACAAATGAACTGGGAGAAGYTGGAACAGGTTTCCAAGGTTCAGTAACATTTCAGAATTTACCAACCAAAGTGGGGAAAATTGTTGATAAAAAGCATAGGCTTCATTTTATGTTAAAAAGAAACACAAATTACTAGTGCTATTGTAATTTTTAAAAGTGTTTCAAGAAATGCCTAAGAAAAGCAAGTGTTGACTTTATCTAGAGCTAAATGTATGGAATCTGCAGATTGTGCAGCTCATTCTCACATTTGCAATSTTTCCTTGTGAGGATTCTGAAACTTGTGAGGAAAGCATAAGCCTTTTTAAGGAAGGCAAAGATACAAGCTAAAAAACCTCATGTTTAATCATAGCAGGTTTGCCTTGGACTTGGCACAGTTGCAAAAGCAAGGATATATCCAGCAGCAATTAGACCAAATTTGGTCTGAAGTGGAAGTGAAAGAGGCAAATAAAATCCTGAGCACAGCCTCAGCAGGTGCCAGCTGTTTCTCTGCACCCCATGAGCCATACTGTGCCAGCAACAAAGAAGGCACCCTCTTGCTGCCTCACAAGACATCTGCTTGCCTCAATCTTCAGTGGCTGGTGCTCAAGTCAGAGTACAAGAAAATGAGTTAATTATGGAATAGACTGCCCACTGGGAAAATTAATCCCTCAAATCTTGTAAAACCCTTGCATGTTTTTACTGGTCAGCCTGTTCCTGGAGGAAAAAGAGTTGTATTGCTTCTGTATTTTAAAAAATAGTCCTTCCTTGCTCTTACATGAATTTTAGCCTCTTGTTTGTCAAAATGAATGTTCGTTTCCTTTAGAAGTGGCTGGAGACCATCTGCTACAACCACAAATTGTTAGAAGTTGACAGATATCCAAAGGCAGTTTTCCCTCAGTAATCTCTGTAGATCAACTGCTGCCCTGTGTGTCAGATGACTGACAGTGTATCTCTACTCTGGGTACATGGAGCACCTCCCCTCACAAATGTGCTGGTTTATAGCCAGGGGTCAGAGCTGTTACAGAAACACTTAAGAAAATAAAATTGCTTTCCCCACACAATGCAATCTACTTTTCTGCAGAAGAGCTACATTCAACTACTGCAAAACTGCCTTCACTTGGTTGAAATTCAAAATAAACAGGGGGAAAAGAAGCCAGTACCAAYACTGAGTTCAGAAAGTAGAGGACAGKTTTTTTTTTWAAATTATCCAGACTTCAAAGTGTCAGTGTTCTACATACACAGAGCTATATGTTTGAATAGTTGGCTGTAGCATAAAATGCTTTAACGTAGAGAAAGAGCAGGCTGGAAGCAGTTATAAACAGCAATTTGTCTCTGAACAATGTGGACATTACTATATGCARTTCCTAATGTACACTTTAATAAATGACAGTTACAATGGACTTGGTCAGTACCCTTGGCATGAAAAAAAGACACCATGAATACAGACAAAACTGGTCTCTGAAAGCATCAGGTTTTGCAGTTACAAGGCTGCTGGGYTTTGTCAGACTAAGTAAAAGAAACTTCAAGCCATCTTTTTTTCTTGTCTGCCACGGAAGGAGGTTGGCAGGAGCGCATGTGATTGCATCTCCCAGATTTCTTCTGTTCACCCTATTAAAATAACAGATCCAAGGCAGCAAAGCTAAAAACAATATTATTAATAAGAAGGCAACRTGGTTTTCTCTGGAGAAAATATCATGCATCTATCTAAGTGTAAGCTATGCTACCCCAAAATTATTATGAGCTTCACAAAGATCTCTCTAGATTTTCTTGTCAAACGTTATTATATTAGTCACAACATTAATGATTAATTTTCAAGCTAATGGTTAAAGTTGCATTGCAAACCTGGAGAATATCTGATTTTCTGTTTTGGCAAATGAGCACATTTTTTTTTCAGTGTGTAACCATAAATAGACTAGTGGAAGTATGATGGAGCAGGGAATCCCAGGACCCAGAAAGATTTCATCAYCATCATCACCACCACCATTAGCATMATCATCATCATCAGTCACAGAGTCATATATTCTGTCACATCTGCAATACAAGCTGAGAAAAAGAGGGTGTTTTGCATGGTGACACCTCTAAGCTTTTCAATCTCCAGTGCCTGTGCTACTGKGGGGCTTTGCCCAACATCTCAAACCCTTTCAAACCTTCCTCCATACCCCAGGTGGGACTGAATTCGAACAGCACAATTGCACCAGGGACATCACACAGGACCATCTGTCAGGGATTAGATTCCAAGCATTCTGCCCTATCTATCTGGCAAAGATTGCTGCTGGCACCATTGCTTCTCTTCAACAAAGGCACATAATAGGCACAGATTAATAATAAGGAAACATTCTCAAGTGAAAGTCTGGATCAGAAGATCATGCAATGTAACTACAATTCTCTGTGAGACTGTTTTACAAATCATCCAGGATGTAGTCRCTTCAGCTGTAGCAACAACCAGGGGGAACTTTTTTATTCTGTGTCCAGACAGGTAACCAGGACAGTGCCCTCTATTTTATGTTGAAATCTGAAGACACATCAGTAATAAAGAAGTTGATTTCCAGAGCAGGGACAGAAACTTAATTGCTCTATGACAGTGCCGGTCTCATGCATTTAACATCCCCTGCAAAAGCAGTTCTAAGAAGCCACAGCAGGGCTTTCCCTCACTCCTTTTGGCAGTTGCCTTTAACATGAGGATCTTGCCTTTGGTCCCTGCCTGTGTTATGCTGCAGCTGGCTAGTCCATGTCCAGCCACGAGTCCTGCTGACTCAGACCCAGAGCTTTACCCAAAAACTTGTGTTTCTGGCTTGGCTTTCTGGCTTCCCCATCACTGTGGGCTTGTGCAATGATACGGACTCTTGGCTGAACTTGGCTACCGCCAACAAACATACTCTCTTCATTTTGCTTTCTGTGCAGCAGTGTCCTTGCTGGTGAGGTCATTTGTTCAGATGTTTGGCTCCCAGCTCCCTGACCGTGGCAGAGCAGCCYGCCTTTGGTGCTCTCTGACAGTCTACACCTCCTATCAAGAAAATAAAATCTGCAGTAACATCTGCCCAAGTATGTAYTAAGAGCACAGATATATCCATGACATGGCTTCTAAATGAAGAAAAACTATGAATGAAAAAAAAAGCCTCAGGTAATAGAGTGTCAAAACTTGCTTGTAACTGGAGAAACATGAAATGTGTCATCAAATTAGTAAAAAGCCACRAACAATTTTTTAAGTGCAGTAGTTTGTAGTCTTCTAAGACAGAAATCTGCAAAGTAATTTGCAGAAATTTGCAAGGTCTCATGGCTGTTAAACTTCATATGATGAGAAATACACATAAGAATTTATTAGTAATTTATATCACAACTAGGACAGGCACAAGCCTTTTCCAGCAGTGAATGATTTCCAGTTTGGGAAGTACACACATATTTTCTTCTGAGTTAAAATTASGGGAAAGCAGTATATACAAAGGTACACTTATGCTAGGTTTTATTGCGTTTTATGAATTTGTGGCCACCAGTGGAAGAAATAGGTGCTTGTTTTCCTAATCTTGCAGCATACTTTTTGTTTATTCAAGCCTTCATCCTATAGGGCTGAGATTAGCTTTTAGGAGCTGAATAAAGCACCCATTTCAGCAAGGACTTATTGTTGGCTTTAAGTTTAAAATATCCATTACTATTGCAGGCTGGAAACCTTTCATAATGCTCAGTGATTACCCTAAATTAGAATGCTGTCTATTTTCTCTGACATATGCATACAGCAGGAATAACACAGAATCTGAACACTAAATCACAGCTTAGCTCTCAGGTCACTGATATTTTAGGAGTCTGGCCCATTTAGGACAGGCCTTCTGCATCTGAAACTTTTTTAATTTGAGGTAAACCTGTCAGGTAGAATAGGATAGTGGTTTAAAATAACTAACTCCAGATAACAAATTATATCTTGGAGTTAGACAGTAAATTCTCCTCTATACTCTTCTGTATTGCATAAATGTAAATGTATGCAAACAGGACAACAAAAAAATGGAATTGGTCCTATTGATCTTGCTAGTTGTAGAGTTGGTCTGGCAACTTTTCATTTTCTGTCTTTAGGAAGTTTTCCATGCCCAGAATCTGTTTTGTTTTGAGAAATACTTCTTGAAATCAGAGACATTACTTTTTATATTGAGAGTTTATCTTGTGCTTTATCAGAAGGACAATAATTCAGGAGCAAATGTCATCACAGCTGAAAAATAATAGGTTTGATCATATTAATGCAGAGGTAGAGTCTGCCTCTGTCCCAAACAGCTGAAGTTTGTGACTACAGTCACCATGACAGGTCCTTCTGAGACTGGGTGCMACAGCTGCAGAGGATGGGCCAAAAAGCATGTGTTCAGTATAGCCTGCCTGACCATGAGCCCCTGGAGGGGCAGAGAGCAAGAATGACTTAAATTTCAAAACTCCTTCACTTCTCCCTTAGAAGGGAGTACAAGAGCATTGTTTAAAGAGCCTCATGATCAGCAGGACTGCTAGGAAAAATGAGAAGTCATAAGGTTATGGTAACATATTCCTGTGTTCTGCTCCAAGAYTTTTTTTCCCAAAAGCATTCTACAGAACTTCAAAACAAAACAAAATGAGAAACAAGTGAAAATTGAAAGTGCGGAGAAAGAGGGAAATGAAGAAGTAAAAATGGAGAAAGGGAAAGAGGACAGAGAGAAGAGAAGAAGGAAAAGAGAAAATGGAAAAAGAAAAAAAAAAAAGGAAAATTACCTATCTTTAGATAAATGGAAAATAGTGGAAAAGGGAAATTTGATTCCATACAAATATTGGGTATTAGTGTTAACAGACTTCCCACTCTGATTATTCTAACAAGCCTCATAAACAGWAAGGAGTGAAGACAAGGACAATCCAGGCCTTTTAGTACTAACTATACTCACTTTCCTGGTCTTTGACTGCCCTTTTCTGTGATCCCAGGCAAGTCACTGAGAACCAGGCTCAGAAAATAATTAAGTATGTAAAGTCCAATTTTGAGTTCCATATTTAAAAATCACAGAAAGAAAATGGTTTACCAGAGCCCTTTAAAATTCATCTAGTCCAATCTGCTGCTCAATACAGGGCTAGCCTGAAGAATCATATTGCCAAGCGCCCTATCTAGTCAAGTTTAGAATACTTGCAAGAATGGAGGTTCCTCAAACTCTCTCACCAAYCTCYTTCAGAACTTAACTGCTGCCATGGYGATTAATTTTTTCCTCACTTGTTCMGTCAAAATTTCCTTTGTTGCACCCTTTGAATCTCATTTATTCTTTTGCACTGTTTTTTCCTCTGAGAAGAGTGTGCCTCTGTTTTTTCTACCAGAATTCACATGTGATGATARGGACCATGTCATCACCTTTCCCAGGAGTGGAAAATTCTTGAGGTACAGGGTGGCTGAAGTGGTTATTAGAGACACCTAGGATCTACAAGTCAAGAGTAACAGAATATTGAACAGGAACAACTGGCAAAAATGATGATGTAAAGAGAGAGAGGATGCCAGAAATAAATGCTGTACMCTCCAGGCTATTCTAGCTGCTTAATGTAAGTTTCATCTAGAGATGAAGAATGCCTTTAGTTTCTAAACCGGAGCAAGAGAAGTTCAGTTTGGGAAATCCACAGGCCAAAAGGAGTTGGAGGCACACAGTTGTCCCAGCTTCCTCASCAAGGAAATAAAAACTGCCTGTCAACCGTTTTGATGATGGTGTCATTCTAACAGACACACATGACTTTTTTTTTCATGGATTTCAGTCTGCATTGTTTGTATTGCAGTGACCTACATTCAGAGATTTGTCCATGAAGAAAACAGCAGAGCCAAGTATTCAGACAGGGGAGAAAAAACTTTTGTTCACATCAGAAAAACAAAACACACAGGGACAGTTAATATTTCCAGAATACTTCAATGGCTGTGGTATTGTTATTATACACAGAACAGAGGACAAGACAAAGTATTCATGTAGATAGTCTAGCTGTCCCCACAGCTGTTTTGGGGGATTTTCACCAAACCATGTGTTTACTAGTGAAGTTTTTTTTTGGTTGGTGGTTTTTTTTTTNTTCCTGCTATCTAATCTAAATCTACTCTAAGAAGGCTTAAGGTCCTTCTCCTTGTCCCCATTACTTTTATTTACATATAACTCCTGGAGTTTTCTGCCTTGATCATTATGCAGAGTGCTTTCATCCTTAGTTTCATGTAAATACTGCTAGTTTAGCCTAATAGCCCTGATAGTTTTGCCTTCCTAAGCCCTGATCCATAACCAGGATCTGAACTGAACTGAGACGTGCCGGTGGATGCAAAGCTGATGTCTGATTCATCACACCTATTTTTGGATATGTGTGTCTGAGTTGGTCTGTCTGCCTTTACAGTCTGTCTGTCTTTACAGACATTCAGATGTTTGCTTTAGGATGCAATTAATCCTCTACCAGAATAGTCTGCTTCTTTCCACTGTCTGTACTAACCCATAATATCTAGCATAACACTATAAGTTTAGTCAAATGAATCACACTGTCATCTAGAAAGGGATTTAGAAAGGGCCATATAGAAAGGGATTTGTTTGTGCTGTTCAGGTACATGGAGACCATTACCTTGTTGACCAATTGCTAAACTGTGCATTTGTAGTTTTTTTTTGGTTGTTTTTTTTTTTTTTTTTCCTTTCTATATAGGAATTAAATGAGACAGTACCTTATTTTGAATGCTCTCTATGGAAATTCTCCATTGTGTCTGGAAACAGCATGTCTTGGAATAGGACATTTCAGATATGAGTAACTTCAGTATGTCAGAAGGCTTGTAAGCAAGAATTCATTTAACACTTATATTGTAAATACTCAAGGGTGTCTGCATTAACTCCCAGATGGAGCACCAGTTTTCCCCCACTTCATTTTTTTGTAGAAACCTCTTTGTTGAGCAAATCAAAACTCAAGAGGATAAGCCGAAGCTCAGGTGGGTAAACAGTAACAGAGTTGCCATAATTCCATTCTATCTTTTGAAATTCTTTAAGAGAAGTGTGAAAAAGGAGCTACAGTACTTCAGGTCACCCATGTTTTGTTTATTTTTCCACTGAGAAAGCATCCTTGAAATTTTATGCATGTTTACACCTGAACTGAACACCATCCCCACTTCCCGATTCATCCATGGACCAAGACTGTGGACCTATGCCATGCAGTACTTATTTGAGAGATTTGTATCTCAGATTAATGTTTCACTATAAATACATCAGAAAAAAACCACCCACATCCCAAAATACCCCTCAAAACACCAACAAACGAAAAACCCAACAAGAAATATACACATAGAATCAAAGCCTTGATTATTATAGGAGGCCACCTTAAGCAGTACTTTGTGTTCAGTCAAGTATTGTTTGGTAAAAACAAATGTAACTTTACTAATATGTCGCACTTTATAGAACACTAATGAAAAACTTAAAACTCTTTCAGGTAAATGTTTTAACATTAATGTCACTTCACTACAATGACTAATAAGTAATTCTGATCAAGAGCCAGATTTTTTCAGCTGAGAAAACTTGCAAAACTTGTGCATTTTGTATCTTTCTTGGAGTGGCATCTGAAAGAAACTAAAGACAGAAAATAAAAAAAAAAGTCAAACCATGTGTGTTAAACCACATTCATGGCTAGTCTGAACAAGATGAAATGTTTGCTTGTTTTTTTCAGTGAAAAGCATGAAAGGGTTGGAGTCGYGTACCCACACCCACAATCACYGYRAAGTGGCAGCATTCATTATAGATGAGTGGTTCCTCCTACCAARTCAAGAGCTGTCTGGTTTGGCAGARTGYTGGRACAGATGGAACTGGAACAGCTTTTGGAAAGTTGAAGACTAAGAAAAGCTAAGACTTTGGCCCTCTGAGAATAAAAAAGCATCACATTCACAGAACTGATGAAGTGTATGAAGTTAGTCCACARCTAACCAATGTGGGATGGCAGAAATAAAATCCTTACTGTGGGGAAACACTGCTCACTCACAGCTCCCTCTGTGAGGYAGCTAATGCACTGGCAAGAAGGATTATTGACCTGATCAATGGATATTTTAATGTTAGGAATTCCAAGTATGAGATGATTCCTAGGAAAGCCATGGATTTTACATAATTTTCCCCTCAGTTTGCTTTGTTCACACCATGTACACATTGATGYCTAATGATTACTCAAGCTGCCACCACATTTGTCTTTCACACCTGAAGATATATCTTCCCATGCAACATGACAGTGCTAAGCCAGAAGATTTCTGTGGGACAGAAAGAAACAACCGGACAAGCAGCAACAACTCTAAATTTATATATTTCAAGAAATGCTGAACCTGCAATGCATGCTTGATAGCTGTTAGTAATCAAATTAAAACATCAAACATGCTGCGGTACAACGTATATGTAGAATGGTGGGGAAAAAAGGACTTGATACATACTGTTATCTGGTTCTTTAGTACAGTCAAGGAAGAAAAAATAATACATCCAGAAAAGCTACATAGTTCTTTTCCTTACTCGAACAGATCTGCTCTTTCTAGTTGCCTGTTTTTCCCGTGAGCATGGCTCACAGCTCAAATTGTAACATTTTTGAAGGGACCACTCTTAATTATGGGACCAGATTCTAGCCAGGATGTTTGGGTTCAGTCTATCACATCATYCATGTTGTGGATAAAGATGTTAAAGAATGTTGGTCCCAGTAACACCACAGGGTAGTACAGTGAAGCAGTGGTACCTGGTACCCAGGAGCTGCACTTCATGTCACCCTTTCACGCACCTGTGGGCCAGACTGCTTTTAATACACTTCACTGTCCACTTATCCTGTCCTTACTTCATGAGTTTATCCATGTGGATGTTGCAGGAGACAGTGCTGAAAGCCTTGYACAAGACCACAGATATCAGCTGTCCTTTCCTCGCACGCTGAGTTGGTTATTTCATTGCTGAAGGCTACGAGACTCTCAGGCAAGAGATTTTCCCATTCCCACATATGTGCTGACTACTCCTAATCATCTGGTTCTTACTAGAATGGTTTCCACAATTATATGCTCCCACGCCTTCCCAGGAACTGAGGTCAGMTGGCTAGCCTGCAGATCCCCAGGTCCTGCTCCTTGCCCTTCTTGAAAATAGGAGCGATGCTGGATTTCTTTCCATCCAGAGGATCTTCTAACCACCAGAACCTTCCAAAGATTCTATTCCAAAGTTCTATCTCAACGATATGTGCCAGTTTGATGAACCCTCATGGATGTGTCTCATCAGGACTTGCATATATCCAACAGATTTCAATGCCCCTCACTCAGTCTGCCTTAGTGGAGGGCTATTCATGGCTTCAGACTTTCCCAGTGTGCTCAGAAACTCAGTTTCCTAAAGGGAAATCTTACCAGTGAAAAGTGAGGCAAAGAAGGCACCGAGTACCTGGGCTGTTTTCATGCCCCCTTCACCAGATTCATTGCCCCATTTCATTTTGCAGTAGATCAACATTTTTTTCCAATCTTTTTGCTGGTGGCACGCCCGTAAAAGCCTTTCTTGATGTTCTTCTCTTCCCTTGCTAGATTTAATTCCAAATGGGCTTTGACTTTMCTGAGCTCATTATCATACTCTCAGTGTCCCTATATTTTTGCCACCCCCCCACCTTACCCTGTTTCAAACTCTCATATGCTTAATTTTACTGTTTGAATTTACACATATGAAATATCACCAGACATGAATCAGAACTTGGATGCCCCACGGTTTATGTTCTGAAATTGTTTTTCAGCAAACCCAGTCAAAGGTTGTTCAAAATATCCACAGCTTATAGGAAATTTTGAAGCATGTCTTGGAGCACTGTTCTTTTCTCTCAAGAGTCATCAACTTACTCTTTAGCAGGCAGCACAAAAGTAAAATTATTTCTAGGTGGGTTCTGTTCTCATTGAGTTAGGTTATCTGTMTCACTTGTAAGAAGGGAAGTGAATATAAAATGCAACGAGCAATGACAGATACAGATATTACAGGAAATGTTAGTGCTCTCTTAATCCCCAACTACCAAAAAGGTACAGAGAAAGTCAAAAGCTATATTCAGCTTTCCAGAGAAGCAGAGCGAGWCATCATGACTATGTATGGAACTCTGATTTCACAGTTCAGGGAAGGGTATGCCACAAATAGAACTGGAAGTTAATCCTACCTGGGCAGTTACAAGTTACTGTGGTAGGAAGTCTGCACAGCAAGATTTGGGTTCAGGGGCAGCAGAGGAGGTAGACCCAGAGTCATAAGACCCAGGAGGCTCACAAATATAGAATGAACTGGCTGAAGCCCTTTCTTATTAATATTTTGTCATCTGCACTGMAGATGAAGCAAGAAAACGTGAGTGATGGTGCAGTTCATATTAAAATCTCATCACTGAATCACTGTTCTTAGATTCAGGCTTCCATCGATTGAATGTTTGGAATAAAACACACTTGAGTTCSTCCAGAAAACCCAGGTTCTTCTCAGAACACTTCAGGAAATCTTGTTACAGACTGGTTTTTTCAGACTGGGCYGCAAGATAGCCAAAAAAGGTTTTAAAATACTGCAGTTCTTTGTCAGGACACATTCAGGTCTGCCAATTGCTTTCCCAATACTTTCTAACCAGAAAATATCCTGAATAATACATCTGTCATTTCCCAATCCTCATATGCAAATAAATTAAAACTGAGGTTTGCTCATTTTATTCGTTCTTTGGGAGAATTCTACCTGCGTTCTACTCTCTGCAACATCCGTGAATTTCTAGATTTGGGAGCAGGAGCTGCTAGAGATGGGAAGATTTCATGAMGAGAATTAACCAGAGTCTAAATTGATGCTGATTTTGCTTTTTTATGAAGCTGTTGTAATCGTGTGGGTTGACCAAATAGGAAGAGATTGTTTGAGGACTTCAAATAATGATGACATATAGACATACTCTCTTAACTAGTTGCCATTAATGGCAGCCTAAACAGAGTAATTAGATTTACTAAACTGTAAAATTTACTGTCTTTCTAGCCAAAGTACCCTTGCATAAATTGGCAAAGCTACTGCATGAGATGGTCAAATGTGAGATACTACTAGAAGAAAAACCAAACTGATCCAGAGCTAACACAGCAAAGGAAAGGGGAAAAAAATTCACAGCCAAAGGGACAGGCAGCCTCCAAAACAAATGTTTGATCTTGCAATTACCATGTTAGAATAAGAAATAAATTCTTTGGAACCCTTGAATATCCCAAACATAAATACTGCAGWGAAATCTTTCCTCCTGATGCTCATTGATTGAAATGGTCCTTCAAAAATCAAATGCAAGTGGCAAACTCAGGCACGATTGTGATTTTGAGTTCTATTCAGATCATGGAAAAAGCTACTTACTCCAGAATTCCAGTGTGCCCAAGGACGCCTCCAGAGAGGAAATGAAGACAGTTATTATAGCACTATATCCACCCCAGCTGGTTTCCTCTTCTGAGGCCTCAAAAAACAGTTAAAAAACCCCATCTGCTGTTGCCTGGAAGAGTCACTTAGGAAACATGTAGTTTATTGTCCAAGGTAGAGGGTGTTACACAGAAAATGAATCCATTTAGAAAAGTCACAGAATGGAATAAATTTTCTAAGTCAGGTTTGTTCTACCAGTATTGTCTATCTCTTCAGCTACTGAAAGAGATGAYTCCAGCTGAAACCAGCTGATTTTCTATTGTAAATTACCATGTTTTGCATGGAAGGGCCTTTTATCAACTATGAAATCAAGCTCAACTCCACATTAAAAGCAGCTGGTAACAGCTTGAAGATGTGCCTGAAGGATCACAGTGGCTCATTCAATTTAGACACAATTGCAGTTTGATGATGTCCAAATGCTCCATCTGGTACGAGAGGATGTAATGCCATCGGAGTTCTCCTCAAGAAGTACCACACTTTATTATCACTGTAATTGTGTCCTGGCTTTGGGCAGAAGGGACRGAGCCCTCCCTATCACATGTGTGAGTGCACTCATCTGACACTCAGAGCACATACAGTAACTACTTGGTAGAAACAGGATTTTGAATGCATGGACRTGTTTGTTTACACTCCTTATGTCAGTTTACTGTGAAGAGAAGTTCCGGTTCGCTGCTCATAAGAAGCACACCAGTTGATCATCAGCCAATGAAAGTCAATAATTCAGGATTCCTCCATTAAACTCAGCAGGTCAGAAGTGCAAAGTTTATGTCAACAGCCYAATGACAGCCTTTCTGTGTACAGAGGGCCAATGAAAGAGACAAATATTTACTTTATGTA
Source organism: Malurus melanocephalus (assembly GCF_030028575.1). Classification (NCBI taxonomy): domain Eukaryota; kingdom Metazoa; phylum Chordata; class Aves; order Passeriformes; family Maluridae; genus Malurus; species Malurus melanocephalus. The sequence continues at coordinate 282,689 of NW_026623615.1, forward strand.
AACTATTGCTAAGCATGTTACTTAGGCCAAGACAGCGTAGTTCAACTTGGCTAATAATAAAACACAGATGTCAATGAGAAAATTGTAAAGCTTCTTTTAGAGCTCATAAACATAACATAAACTGCACAATCACACACATTTAAACATTTTTTYYKKWWTTTTTTTAAATGCAGGCACTGATTTAATTGCAAAGAACTGAGACACACTGATAACTGCCTAGATAGCCTAGAAGAATAAATGTCACTTCTGCAAGAATCTAGAGCAAGTCATAGGGAGGGGTCTATCACTCAAACTTCAGCAGGGTTAGCATTGATATTTTCCAGCTTTAGGTCTGTCCACAGTTTGGGTGCCAGCATGTTCAGGGCTGTGTTCTGAGCGCCTTCTATTCACTAACTTAATTTGTTGAAGATGGAAAAGCAGCCAGGGTAAACAGTGTAAGMCAAGATATATTATCAAGCATAACTAAGGGCCAATCACATRCACTGCAAGGCAACRCCAGGTGAGACAGACCACACTTGTMAGAACAGATAGATACATGCCTATTTATCAGCTGAACAAAAGAGAAGTGATGAAGTAATTTATCAAGACACCAACATATCTTCAATTCTCCCACATAAACTCAAGTAGAATAGGGTACTGTGTTCGCACAATTTTTGTGAACACAGGAGAAAAACTGCAAAAGCTCTTCATCGCTCAATTGACAAAGGTGTAGAGGAATAAAACCTTTTATTCCATACTTTATTGCACATGTGTAATGTTAGCTGCAGTGGTATGGACTAAAGCCTTTCAACAGAGACAGTAAAAATTAAAAATTACAACCCACAGAAACTGCTGAGATTTCAGAACTCCAGTTTCACTCCAAAGCAAGATCACACGGTTTTTTAAAGTTTTGGTGAAATAATGACACAATCCCATCAATTTGCGGACTGTGCTATTGAATCTTCAGGTTCTGAACAAAATATTTCAGAATTTTAATTTTTTTTTTTTACAATTAGTAGTTAATTACTTTAAATACAAGGTTTTGATTACTTTGTTTTATTATCAGTTCCATTCTACAATGAAAATTGTAGTCAAATGTTCTAGAAGTTGGAAATGACAGCAGGACTTCTGCTGAAACAAAAGGCCCAACATCTCTCAAGTTCAATAAAAAGTTAACCAGAACCCAGAAGTTCTCAAACATTTTCAAAGACTGTCATCTGAATTTTTCCCTCACAATTTCCTATCATTCTTTCTTTTCCCCCATTTCTTCTCTGTAGGAAATACCCCTAACCAGATTATTCCCTCAAGAACAAGACTTAGTCAAAACACTGCTCCTGATAGGAAACTGATTTGAATTTTCCAGCTGATCTTTCTAGCATCTCTCACAAAGTCATGAAAGAGCTCAAGCTGTCTGCTGGAGGTCTGCTGAGCCTTTTGTTTCATTCATCACCCTCAACCCTGCCCTGCAATTCAGTGCTCACCTGGCGAAAACAAGAAGACAAAGATGGTGAAGGCAAAGATGGCAAACTTTTCTAAACTCTGAGGGCCAYTGCTTTGTTTTCAGGTTTGTAAAAAATAAGTTACCCTTTCCCCAACTTTCAGTGAGTAATTCAATCCCTGAACAATTTTCTTGCCATTATTTAACAACTCAAGAGCATCCCAAGGTATTTTTGAACTTTTGCATGCAGCCAGCACAATGCTACAAGGCACCTGAGCCATTCCTCTAAAACCACATTTACTCATTCACACACAKTTTATTTCTGTGCACTCCACTGCTAAAAGAAACTGTGAGAAAGGAAAATGAGGCCATTTCTCCAATAGTTAGGGTGAAAGATTTAAAGTAAGAAACCCTTCTCCTTTTCAGTTGCAGGTAGAATTCATATTAGTCATGTACTTGCAGCACCAGAAGGAAATCAAGATTATTCCTTTGGCATTCAATACTTGATTTCAGGAGATGAAATAATTTAAACCAATCAGGAAAATATGTTGTGGAATGGAAAGTGTGAGACCTCCATTATGACAGGCACTTACAAATCAGGTGCAAAAATATTTAGTAAACATTTGGGAACAGCAGCTTTTATATTAACAGACAAGTGAATATTAGGCTAGGAGTATGAAGGGACACATTTCCAAGAGCAGTCTCCAAGCCTCCAGTGATTTTAAGAGGCTTGCATAACTCCACTTGATCTTTATTCATGCTAAGTTTAGGAGTCCTTCTAGCAGCARTAAGATTCTGCACTGGAAGAAGCTGTCCAGAAACAATAGTGATTAACTTTTCTACTTCTGACTTCTGATCTGACTTTCAAAGAGTAAAGTATTCGAGAAGCCAGATATTCAGGTAACAGAAAGTGGCATATATCCACAAAAAAAAAAAAAAAAAAAAAAAAGTTGTGTTCCAAATAAATATTTTCTGGTTTTACCACTATATTTGTAGTGCTAATGATCTTCCGTTTATTAACTTTTATGTGCCAAAATTTTATTCTCTCTTGTCCAGATCTCTCTCATGCACTGTCATTCATTCCCTCAAGAAGAACATTTTCATCTGATGCAACAGATCTGCTTCCAATGGATAGACAACATATTATATTTCAGTCACCATTCAGATATACATTTCTTAATTCTAAGAGCTGGTTTCAGTTTGTTTCTTTAATTAATTACCTGTAACACAGCATTACACATCTCTCACCTGCACCCATAGCATTTTTTAGTGACAATTAATCTGTGGCTTTTTCTCCTACTGAAATAACTACCGGGGGCTTTGGCTTTTAGGTGCCAAAGTGCCAGTGATCTGGTATTGATGACAATGTCAGTTAAAAAGGAAAAAATCAGTCTGAGTAACATTAAAGATTTCATGTGTGATATCTACTTCCCATGAATACTTCCTAATGCTCCTATCACACAGTTATCTAGAGGTCATTTGCTTAGCAAATTCCAACTATTTTTGTCAGACAGTAAAAAAAGCTTTTTGATATGAATGTCATTGCTCCTAATGGCAAAGTAATATATGAAGCTTTTTCACTTTTCTCAGAATTACATGTAAGTGTTTAAATCAGAGTTCTCTCTCACTAGTTAAATGTGAGGCTGTGCCTTCCAGAGATGCTGAGGAATTTGGCTCTGATACAAGAACGTGTGATCTGAAATTACAAAAAGACTTTTCACTGAAAGTCCATGAAGACAGGACTGGTAAAGCTAAACATTTAACTCAAGAGATTAGAAAAATCTCAATTTGTTCAGACACTTACCAGGAGAAATCTCTATGCACTGGAACAAGCATCACATCTGTCTATGTCTTTGCACTCACACCATGCCTGGCACGTTCCTGATATGTCCACATAACACATATATCTATCTTAATTATAAAAGCATTCAGTATTCTGAATTTCTTTAGGGCACTTTCTATTAATTATTGCACTCTGGAGATATATTGACAAAGCAGGYATGATAGGCTGCCTTAGAGCTGGGAACCAATGTATTCATTTCTTATCCAGAATGAATGGGAATTTAAGCTCCTAACTCACAGCAGCTTTCCTGTAWGAAATGATGAACAGTAAGCAGCAGACAAAATTAAGATCTGAAATGTAGAGTCTCTTTCCATATTAGGAAAGCAAATCTTAAAATTCACACTTACTCTCAGTTTTCAAACATGATTTGGAGAAGTCTTACCTTCTATGATCTGAGCTGCTGCACCAGCATGGATTGACAAGCCAAAGAGCAGTAGCGACAAGTCCCAGGTCCGCCAGGCATGCCTGGAGCAGGTGTGCCAAAAAAAAAGAGGGGTGGGKGAAGAATGAGACCAAAGAGTGTAATAGAGAAACACAAAGGGAATAAAAGATAAAATGAAATATAGAAGCAAGAGTTCTTACCATGAGAGCATTTTTTGAAAGTCAGTTGMAAGAATTTAAGTGAGGAAAAAGTGCAGTGCACATCAGTTTTATACTTATGAAAATAAGACGTTAATAAAAACTGGAGCCTGCTGTTTCTCCTCCAACGTTCAGACACAAGTGGAACAAAGGCAGCACTCAGGCTCTCTGTGTGACTCACTGCAATTCACTGCTCCAGCTCTGAAATCTGACTCCGTGTAGACTTTCCTGTCAGACCACTGCCGAAAACTTCCTACTGTATTTACAGATGGACACCCCTAACTGCTGCAGACCATCCCAGAGCTGTCATTACCCAGCCTTGTCTTGCACCRCTGTGTACCCTGACAGACAGTAGCACAGCTTCCCCAGCTTCCCTTCCCGCTGCCCCCACCCACTCACGACCCCCACTTATTAAAACATGATTTCCTGCATCCTTCCATAGCCAGTGATATAAATTCTTACATGGAATAGGACATTTCTCTGGCTGTTTCAGCCAAACATTATCAAAAGCAAATTTTAAGATGTGAACCGGACAGAGCAGCTGTTAAATGGCAACAAATACCTGGAACCTATGTCTGCACTGTCTTAAAGATTTTCTGTCACCTAGAGAAACATTTTGAAGTGCACCCTTTTCTCTGACAAGGTCTCTAAGTTTAACACTCGTATTTACAGARATTTACACCCTGCATGTATTTTAAGATGTGTCTCTTCCTCACTAGCTCTRCATATGTGTCTGCTATAGAGATCCTGTAGCTGAGCACTTCTAATACTTTCCATTAAAAGTGTTATTTCACCCCTCCCTCCTAACTCAGTGAAAAGCATTTTTTTCCACGTGTAGTTSTTCAAACCTAGTACTTGCTCAAGGAAGAAAGTCTGCAAAGATATGCTTGAAATTAATCAGACAATTTGTAAGTCATGACATGTTTAAMAAAGGCTGCAATTGTCACCCTTGGACAGGAGGGAGCTTGGAAAGCACTGCATGTGGAAAGACACCAGTGGGCTCTTGGCAGAYCAAGGCTAAAAAGTGCTGAAGATCACCTTAGGAGAGTCAAGAATAAAAACTGATTTACCTAAGATGGGGAGTGGGAGACAGAGAGGAGTAAAGTTTTTTTTTCAGAAATGAAAGAACAATCCCAATCAATAAACAGAATTAGGAAAAAAAATCATTTTACTCCAARTAAAATGCTTGAGTTTGGGGGAGGCTTGTTTACTTGGCTATTTTAGGGAAGGTTTGTGACTGGGATTATTTTAGTGGGTGTTTTGTTGTTACTGTTGTTACTGTTGTTGGGGTCTTCTGATTGCTGGTTTATATATTTATATTTTATCGAATTAGGAAATAGGGAGGTTAGGTTTTTAAAATCTAGAATCTTGATTMTACCCCAGACTCCCCTTTTTGGTTAGAAACCACAACAGATCAACTCTGCTCARGTACATTTTTAGCTAAGACACGGCCAGTGTTATTTGCTCTCCACCTTTTCCATAATGACAAGGAAGAAAGGGATCAAATGATCTTGTAATCTTGTAATCAAGGGATCAAATTATCTTGTAATCAATCTTATTATAAACACACACTGTTTTATCTTCTTCAGAGGAACAAGGACACCCCTTTCTCAGCCCCATGGTACTATATCAGGGCTGAAAAAAGGTTTCATCATTCAYCTTTTCTACTTGAGGCCATCATCTTTTTCCTTTCTCCGTTTCTGAAATTCCTCCATTGTTACCACCAGCAGCTGTACTGCCTACAGTAACAGCATTTGTAAAATTTGGTCAAAGCATCTACAAAACCCATTTATTTTGTWTTTGTATTGCACACTAGATCTATGTTTTCCTAAGAGAATATATTGAGTTCTTAAGCATTCATGGAAAATGTATTCATACACAGCCTGGCTCATTTTTCCATTATTTTCAGATAATATTTAAAAAGTAGYTACCAAGAGCCATTACTAGTCCTGTCAAACTATTTTTTAACTCAGTTCCTTCCTTTGATAGGAAAGAAGGAACTTTCTGTCTCTTTATCCACAAAATGTCAGCAGCTTACCCGCACAATGCTTCCTGTTGCAATGGAGTTTTTATCAGCGCATATGACTAAAACATATGTCTGCCTTGGTATCTTACAGTAGACTAACATATTTCAGAGACAAATGTAGAAGCAGCCTCCAGATTTATAACATTTGTAATGATTTTTTACAGGATACACAGCGAAGGCTTAACTATAGGATGGAYTTTTCCTCTGATTTTAGAAAACCCACAGAAATGAAGGAAATGATATGCTATTCACACAGATGATCAGCATGAAATGCTGCTGACAGTGCCTTTACTTTGTGCTGGGAATTTTAACATGTATATCTGGCTAATGTTCAACATTTTTAACCTATACTAGATAAAGGAAAACAAGACAGCATGTTCTTGACCTCTGCAGTCCATTAGTTTTGAATGSACGGCYGCRGAGGAATCCCTAAATACAAACARTATGTACTGCTGTAAGTCATCTTTTAGGGATTTCTTGAGTTTCYAGTGCTCATCTGTAGTCCCAAGAAWTGCTGAATTACAGGCTCTGTATGTCTGTTATATCCATCTATCCATGTATACCTTTCTCCCCACAAGGGCAGTGRCATTTGTACATACCCACTCAGTTCTCACTTTGCTGTTTGCCTCTTCCTTCTCAAACACAGCAGGACTCCTTTGTGTTAGGACATGTGTGCTTTCCTTCAGTACTGTGTCCTGCTGTCTTCAGCTAAGCTGGAGTTCTCCTTATTGYTAAAAATCTTCATTTTCCAGGCAGAAGTTTTTTTCAATTTTCCTCAGCTCTGTCAAATGATTGCACTCCTTAAGACTCCAAATGGCAGGCTTCAATTCTGCTGTTGCAGCTCTTACCTGTTCACTGAGATAGTCTGTCTGGATGTTCTTCTATTTTCTCCTCTGAGTGTTTTCTTTTTTTTGTTTCCTGCTGACTGCAACACAAATTTCTAAGCTGCACATTTCTATCCTCTACTATCTTGGGATGTAAGACTCATGGGAATACTTTTGTGCAAAGTTAGTGTTAGAGAAGCAGTCTGGACCAGAGCCTGAGTTAAGAACCACAATAGRAAATAATAAAATTCTTATCTTTTGCTTAGATTTCTCCTGAACATGCACAAATAGTTGGCATTCACAATATCCTCTGGCAAGGAGGTCCATGGTTCAGTTATACATTTCATAAAGAAGTTTCTGCTTTTTTGTTTTCCACTTAGGTTCTGCTGATGTTCTTTGATGTCGCTGAATAGGGTTCACCCGTTTAGTGCTCATTCTCTTTTTGTCCATGCCCTTTGTGATATCAGAAGCCTCTTTTGCAAGACAAAAAGTCTTTCCACTCATCTTCTTTCTGTACTAAGTGTGAAATTATTCGGTCGTTCCTTGCACTGCAACCATTCCTCACCTCTAGTTATCTTCTTAGCCTTTGTCACAGTTTCTGTATTACAGGAAATAATTTTTGGTCTTTGATGGATTCAGGAGAATCATATCTGCACATGATGAAGGTAATCCCAAGATTTCTCAAGTGACCTAGCAAAGTTCTCTGTGCTTCTTCTGGTGAGGAACACAGCTGATGTGCTTTCTGACTGCAGTCAAGATGACACTTTCATGGGACTCTCATAAGCTCAGCAATTTGCACCACTCTGACTAAATTTATAACAAGWGATAGGAATTGTTGTAATCTGCCATTTAATTCTCCAGTTATTCCTTTTTAGAAGATATATTTGGAATTCTTTACAACCTGTCCCATCCTTATTAAAGAAACCCTCATCAGCGAAGGTCACTGCAGAGCCCTAGCGAAACTGCCTGCCCTCACCAAAGCTCACAAGGAAGATGGAGAGAGACTACAAGAGCATGCAGTGACAGGACAAGGGGGAATTCTGACTTCAATCTGACAGAGACTACATTTAGATATTAGAAAGAAAGTCTTCTTTGTGAGGGTGGTAAGGCACTGGCACAGGTTACCCAGAGAAGCTGTGAATGCCCCATCCCTGGAAGTGTTCCAGACCAGGCTTGATGAAGCTCTGARCAAACCTGGTCCGGTGGAAAGTGTCCCTGCCCATGGCAGGAGGTCTTTCAGGTCCCTTCAAACCAAAACCATTCTGTAATTCTCTGTATAAAAGATAAGACAGGCAGTGCAGTATCTGTAGAATTACAGTGGTGATCAATCTCTGCTACAAGGGCTCCCTGAATATTCCCCAAATTTTTGCCTCTCTTCTAACCAGTTGTTCACACACAGACTCATTTCTTATGCCTTGGCTTCCTGAAAAACCARTCATTCTGAGTACATCATTTAAGTGATGGATTGCTGCAGGGTGAATCAATTTTTCCAGACATTCTGAATGACATTTTGTCTTTGAATATGAGCAGCTGCTAAACAGCTAATTTCACAGTGGTTTGATAATACACTTTCAGAAGCCTAACAAATGCTTCAGTATCTGTTTGTSTGAATTTTTCTCTTTTAAATAAAGCATCTTAGAAAAAAAAATCTAAGTCTATAAATGCACCTTTTAATGTATACTTATGAAGGAATAAGAGAGTGCATTTATGCACCTGAAGACAGGGCTGTACTATACCCTACAGATGGGTACAAACAAGGTCACACAACAGAAGAATTCTGGSATTTTCTGGCTCTTTAGCACATGATTTCAAGTAATTTGATTTTCTGCCTACTCTGTACCTCCCTCGTAGTATTATAAAAAGCACTGGACAGAAATATTAAATTTTTTAAACAGCAGGGGCTGTTTGGAAAAGAAGGCAAAGAGGAATCAGGGACCTGAAGCTTGCAATGGAAATCCTGAAGAGGAAGGAATCTCCCATCAATACTTACGTTGGGAGATGGTTTTTGAAGAGGAAGATAGAAGGTCTGCTGGGCACACAGGTGGGTAAGATGAGGGGGGAGTGGATGAATAATACAGAAAAAAAAGGAGAATAAGACTGAGTGAATGACTAGGATAAGAAGTTGGGAAGAGGTGAGGAGAAAGCTAAGACGACTGGAAGCTTGTGAGGAAGCAGAAGGGAGGTGTTGATATGTTACCTGACACTAAGTGGCAAGTAAACCAATGTTGTGGTAGATKAAACCACCCCARAAAATGCTAAAGGGTTAGACAGTCCTGAGATATTCAGCACACAATGKKGRAAWWRKTTKRWWAMCCCCCYGGGAATGAAATKTTTCTTKYCATGAATATGTAAATCCTGATGTCCTGGTTGGATTTGATGWGATCTCTCTCTCTCTCTCCGCCTACCCCTTCTCCTATTGGTTGTTATGTTCCCCTTTCACCTTCTSTCCCYGCCCAGCTCCTCAGGTAACCGGCCCTGAGGGATATATTAACGGGCCGGTCACCCCGCGACTCCCTCTTTTGTCCCTGGTCCCTTCGGGAATAAAGTCCTGGAATAAACCACATGGCTGAGCACTCTGCTTCTTCATCTCTGGTAACATAGGACTTCTGGTCCACTGGGGAAGGTGTGTTGCTAAGTCATCAGCCCAGGTGTGGGTTGTCCTCTGCACAGCACCAGGAAGTGCTAGCCAAGGCGATCTCAAAGGCAGGAGACGCTTGTGGTACACGCAGAGAGACGAGACCCCCTGGATACCCCCCAGCTCACGTTAAACCAAGAATAAATGTTTGGGCATGTGTATTTCTCCTCTACAAAATCTGACTCAGTCTTTTGCCAGGCAGCATGACAAGAAGAGGGAAAACTCTAGGATACTGCTCTTATAAGCAAGTGTCCATGGAATCTTCTAGAAAAACATGACTTGTGCAATACTCTAACATTTCAAGCAGTTTGTGCTGTGAATAAGGATATTTCAGTGTTTTTGGAGGTTCTTGCAAGTGTCAGTGTGGCCCTATCAGTTTTTGAGTTTGTGTTCTAAAATCAAAAAACATTAAATCTATGAACCAATTATTTGACAGGCTCACAAAAATTATAATTTCCAGAAATGGCTCAACTGTTTCTGGTGAAGTTTATGGTATTGGCATAAGACACTAAGTCAGTGTTTAGAAATTGTAGAGGCAATTGAAATTATTCAATAGAGCATGTGGGACAACTGTAAACCCAAGCATAAATAGATGTTCTGCTTGTAATTTAAACTCACTTGCATGGCAACACTGATCCTGTTAGTATACTAAATTAATTTATCATTAGCAGAAGGGTACATAGTTTTAAAGCATATTTGAAAAAAAAGTAAGTCTTAACCATATTAAGTACATGCATTGCTCTGAAAGGATCCATTCAGACTAAATGTCACACATTCCTTTTATATGAATAAACCCAGAAGGAATTATATGGCGTACTTTCACTGTCTCCATGTGCAGCTGAGCTGAAGAAACATTTTCTCCTCCACGCACATGCTTGCACAAGGCCTATCGCAGGGCACAGAAAGTAAAGCCTTCACCCGAATCCCTCTCCCACTCTGAGCAAGATAATTTGACTCAAATATTTTCTTTGTAAAAATATTTATAGAGCTTGACCTTAGTGATTACTTTCTACACTACTTTGAGATAAACCTGCAAAAAGCCTGCTCTTCTACACTGGGACAAACCTCTTTTTCCACGGGTTTATATGAAGTAGGGATTTTCAGAAAAGTAAGATCCTACTATTTCAGCCAACTGCAAGGTGATGAAAATGTCAAATCTTTAAGCACATTAGATGGTTTTCTCACATTTCTGCTTTGCAAGTCATCACAATAGCTTGGACAGGATAAGTGAAGAGCAGCCAATGCCATCTACTTGTCCTTGTGCAAAGCATCTGACACCGTCCCACATATTGTCCTTGTCTCTGAACTGGAGAGACATGGATTTGATATCTCAGYGGGTGAGGAATTGGCTGGATGGTCACACTCGAAGAGCTGCAGTCAGTGGTTCAATGCCCAAGTAGACACCAGAGACAAATAACATCCCTCRAAGATTGGTGTTGGGACTGGAGCTGTTCAACATCTTTGTCTGTGACATGGACAGTGGGATCAAGTGTACTCTCAAGGATTCAAACTGGGAATTACAATGGAGGGACAATTACCAGCAGTCCTGTGGGAGTGGGGTGGATTGGSCTGACAAGCAAAAGGCATGGGGTGATGTCACAAAAGCAGAAAACGACTTCAATAGGGGCACCTCCAGAATTCGCCTGTTGCCACAGCAGCATCAGTGGAAAAACCCAGACCCTTGGGTTTCTCAGGATTCTGGGATGCCTCTCTGAAGTGCATGTACATGGCAAGGGCAATAAACAAGATGAGCAAGAGACCTGTGTGCATCAGCAGGGCTACAACCTTGCTGCAATCACAGAGACAYGGTGGGGTGGCCTACAGGCTGTTCCTGCTGCCACCAAGCTGACAGAGGTGGTTGTTCCCCTCTGCTCAGCCCTGGYGAGGTCACACGTGTAGTGCCACGTCCAGCTCTGAGCTCCCCAGTGCAAAAGTGATGTGACCATAATGGGAAAAGTTTAATGAAGAGCCAAAGAGATGGTAAAGGGACTGAAGGAACCAGATCCCTTTCCAGATCCCTTCCCACCTCAACCACCTGTGCTTTTGGGATTGTTACCATAATGGAATCTTTTACAGTCTAATTCCAGGATCACCATTTGYCTTCATCTGATTATTGCACAAGAATGAAAAGTTAAGTAGCTAGGGTACTAATACACAAGAAAGGATGCAGTAATTGCAGCAATACAATTAAAAACTGAACACACAATTTTCTTAGCTTCTTAGTTTCTTAGCTTCTAACCCTTTTCTGATGTTGTGCTCATCCTTTCATTGTCCCTCTGGGTCCTAGTCTTGGTGGTTCCACTTGTGGTGTTGGCCCTGGGGACAATGTCTTAGAGAGGAAGTTATCAACATCTGGGGTTCTTTTCTGGAGGGAATACTATATTCATAATGATTGTTTCTTCTTCCTCTAACTTAAGATATATTTGCTTTGAATTTAGGACTTGTTAAAAATTTTAAACAAAATCCAGGATGTAAAAGATGAAAATCAGATATTAGGAGTAACTAAGTTATAAATTAAAACTAAGTTCAATTCAGAACATGTTCCATCAATATTTAGATTAAATTTCCAAATAATAGAGGTGTCACAACAGAAGTTCCTGATCTCATGAAGTTTAACAGGTGCAATTCTCACCAACTCTCAGTGGAAAAATGCCAGTCAAGGCCACTGTGCAYAATACTCTCAATATGATGACTGCATTTTCTGGCAGGGGGATCTATTCATATTTGTGTGTAGAAAATATATTTCTGATAAGCACCAAATTTCAGTTTCAGAGTGACAAGGCTCCATGTTACAGGGAGACAGTTTTATTTACCAGAACAGCAGCGCCACAAAGATCTTTGAAAGACATTTGTCTTCCCTCTTCAAATCCCCTTTTTCCTATAACTCAGCTGCCATTATATTACTTGAAGAAAATTAAGGTATACAACTGTTTTTAAAGTGGAAAAAATTTGTAATGATTAGGAGAACTAGTTATATTCAAAAGCAGAAAATATCAAAACATTTACAAAAAATCTTTAAAACATTCCATTGGTAAATAATTAAAAAATGTTTAGCAAGTACAAACCATCTATTCTTAAGACTAAAGGGCCATTAAAAGTATGCTCAAAGCAAAGCACACTTTAAAAAAAAAGCCAATTTTTGTGTCTTAAGTTTTCACTTTTCAGTTCAGAGAATGGAGTTGKTTTTCTTCAAGAATAATATTATTTGAGATATTAATCTGTCAAAAATAGTTAAGGACAGTATAYGGCCACTTTAGTCTGGCATCACATTTTAGCAGATAAATGCATTCTTCTCTCTTACCCAAGTATATCTGTTCCTGCTTCATCCATGTATTTCTGAAAAATGCTTTCCAAATGGCAGCCTTTTTTCATGCAATTTTGTGAACTGTCCTCCCTCTCTTCTCAAAATACGGCACATTCTGCCTTCCCTGTTGCCTATCCTGCCATTACAAATCGAGAATTTTCTTCTCCTAATGACTTTCTGGGCGACATCTCTGGAATGCCTGTTCAGACGAAGGCRGCAGAGGTTAAAACTGAAACTTGCCCACAGGTAGTGAGATTGCTCATTAAGGGAGCTGGGGAGAGAAAAGCTGAGCATTTGAGTACCACAAAAAGGAAACACACAATGCCAGCAGGACAGAAAGTGTATTTATTATGTGTGTGACTGCTACAGGATAGCTACCACCCACACTTAGGAGACAGAAATAAACTCATTACCCACACATGTRCCTGACTCTTTTACCAGATTTTAAAATGCAGTTATTTATAAATCTTAAAAATATGACGTGGGCAAAATAAGCTTTGACCAACAACATGATTCACATCATGTTGAAAGTCTGACCTTTTTTTTTTCACTGTTTTTATTTTAGGAAGAGGTGTTTGGCACAGAAACACACCCAACAATACTTTACACAAAACTGCTCAAAAGAATAAAGAGACCTTTTTCCAAAGTTAAAAACACATGTCTTCTGACACAGCAGCAAGGTTTGTTCAACTCTGCTAGAAGTGTTCACACAGACAAGGTTTATAACTAGAGGTAGTCCTTACTGAAGAACTTCCAGCCAAGCACTGATAACAACAGGGCTGGGAAGGACAGCAGGAAGAGAGCAGGGAACARAGAAGCCTGGCTATATCCATGTGCAGTGCTTCATATAATGTTCTGTTCATCACTCYTAAAGGTCTTTGTCAAAACAGACTCTCAGTTGTCAGTACCAAACTTCAAATTAAAAAAAAAAAAAATATGCCTGCAACCTCTTGAAACAAAATTTAATTGTCCAAGGGTTTAATCACAGATTAAGAAGAAGAAATTACCAGTGACAAAGCAATTCTGTGCTTTAGCCAGGTAARTTATGCAATCCCTAAGATATATTTGGATAAATAAGAGTACATCTATTTGCCACCAGAGAGATGCAGAGCATCTTTTCCTGATTTCCTGGAGGTTTGCATTACACATCCTCTGACCCACTCACATGCTGCACGTGCTGCTTCCCAGCACAGCTTCTGCCTGTTCTGCTGTGCTGCAGTGTCTGCTACGAGCACTGACAGGCCCACCTATGCTCAGAAGAGACACAGAGTGTGGTTCTGCTGCACTCATTGCAGTAGGAGAACAGGATGGAGTGAGATGGAGACTCTCATTCCAACACAGGCCATGGGAACAACTGTGGCGCTAGGGAATTTCTATCTTTGACAGCTCTACTCTGTTCATTTGGGCTGATATTAGCCAAGAATATCTAAATAGTTTTGCCTGTCCATCAAGACTCCCACTCCCACTAATTGCCATRGTTGTTAACTAACTCGCTGAGGGGTTAATTTTCTTGCTTCTCCCTTTGCTGCTGAGATGCAGTGAGCTTCACTTTGTTCATGGGTTAAACAACTATAAAAGCTTAGTTTGCATTTTGATGATAAAAATCCTTTTTGCCAGATGCATTGTTTGCTTCCCARAAAATAAACTCTAAAAAAATGCTTAGAAATGGTAAATTAATTAATGCCATGCCAATATTCTCCATCTGGCTTTTTGGTTCTGTTTMTGATGGCCTTTATCTACAAAATATCATTATTTTCTTCCTTGCTTAACATGCAAATTAAGAAGTGCTAACTCACTCACCCTGTATTTTACCCTTAGCTAWCAGAGCTAAGAGCCTTGTAATACCTGAACACCAACTACCTGAACACTGACTCTATTCTGAACAGCCTGTGTTCACACCTCATTGCTTCAGAAACTAGCTGAGCAGTGAAGAAAAGTGTGTACAAATCTCCCACGGTCCTGAGTCTCACTCCCATTTCCCACACCATTACTGTCTCACCTAATTATATTTTTCTTTCAGCTGCCAGTCCCAGTAGCCCTCTATGTTCTCATAAGCTGTAAGCCCAGTTTCTATCCCACTTCATTCCTTTCAACCACTGTTTTTATCAGATATTGTTGAATTATCTTAGCTTTCCATATGACAGAACCTAGGGAAGACAACCTGGGTAGGAAACCGTAGCAGCTAATTAAACAAAGCTGAACAACAGAAATAATTTAAGGGCATGAGCCAGTACTGTGAATGCTGAGTGCACCAACATGGACTTCTCCACAGCACACACAGGGCACATCTCTCAAGCTTTCTAGAAGACCTGTCAGCTCTCAAATGGAAAAAAAAAAATCATCATCATTCCCTTTCAGTGTTTTCTTTTAATTACTTTTAAATGAACATGCTTCAGGTTTCACTTGTGTTTATGTGGTAGGACTAAATTAACAGAACACCTGTAACAGGCCTGAGATACACTTGAGGTCCCTGTGTCACACTGTGATAACTCCTACTCTGGTATAAGTGGGCTGTTAATTTATCAGCAGCATCAGTCACTCCTCGACATCAAACATTAATTCTTTGCCTGTAAGGATAATCTAACTTGTTCATGCTGGTGCCTAGTCAAACCAGCTGACAACACTTTTGTTTTTATCGTCCCTGAAGGGGATGTATAGACCTCTCTCTTGGGTTTCAGGGTTTTCTTCTGACTGCCTTGCCCAGCTGGAGCAGCCACAAACCCCTGATCTTCTGCAATGACCATGTAAAACCCACTTTGATGTGCTGGTTACACAAAAACACCAATAAAAGGAGAGGAAAAGCCTTCTGATTGTATGCTTTGCACAGAGGAAGTCAAAGAGCCAAAAATATAGTTTTGCACACATTACTATCAGTCATGATCATGCACAAGACACTGCACTGTACAGCAACAGAGAAAGAGAGAAGAGGTATTTCTTTTTCTCTTCCAAGAATAAAGGTAATCTCAACATTTTTAGAAATCAGATTTCAGTTTAAATTGATACATGTAAAAATCAATCAATCAAAACAAGAAAGATGTATTTAGAAAAAAAAAAGGAACTGAAGATAAATTTCTGAATAATAGTTGTAAGAGAAATAGGAAGAAACAGCTCTTAGATTTTGGATTTTCCAAAAAGGAAGCATGGCAGTTATTTGTAATTCTGCTGCTTGGAAGAGAACAAAAAAAGACAAACAACAAAAGCASAAGACTTAACAACCACATTTGCTAGCTAGGACAACAAACTGCTCATGCTCCAGACTTTCATTCTTCTGTTCTCCAAGCCCAGCTGCTACATTTTCTTGAGTATTGCCCAAAAAAGTGGAGCMGTATGTACCAACCAGCTACACCTGCAATGGCAAAGATAACAGTGAGGGAAATGCTCAGACTAGAAGTGGCAACTTACAAGAGTAGTTAAGGATTTACTTTGAGGCAATATTGATGCTGGTAGTAAACCARTAAAGAAAAAAGCCTTGGCTGGATTTTTGGCACACAAATGAACTTGAAAATAGCAGGAAAAGCTAATTTTTTTTTTTTTTAATTTAAACCTGCATGCATTTATTAAGGTGTGACTTAAATATGATATTGATAGAGAGGCTATGCAGGTTTATGAAGTCCTTTCACAGACTAAGGCTATGTTTTGGTCAGAACTTCTACTCTGTTGCTGAGGAATTTTCTTCCTTTTCTTTAGAAGTTTCAAACAGCAGRAGAGAGAGCACTGAGTAAGTTGATTCCTGGCTAGGGCAGCWGCTGCTGCAGAGCACAGGGACCTTTCAAGAAAAGCTTRTGTTTTACAGACATGGCTTGTCAAAAAACACCTGAAAATTTGTGTTGTTTCATTGTTGTTAGCTAGCCATGATGTTCCCATATATTGAAAAGGGATTTTACAAGCACTTGTTTGCACTGATAAAGAAACTTGTGTTTCCTTGGCTCCAAAAAAGCCTAAACAAAGGAGAAATGGAAAAAACAAGGAAGATTAACAGAAGGTTCTTTTAGCACAGACTCACTTTAGCTTTCCTAAGGCAGTATAATCCAATGCAGATGTTCATTTGCCTCATTCTTGGCAGCTGTGTTAGATGAACTTCCTCTCCTCAGTAACATTTTCTCAGGGATTTATTGTCCTTTTGTTATTCTGCCCTTAAATTGCTCATTCCTTTCATGTGACAGTGAAAACCCAAAATGGTGACAGATCAAGCTAAATACATGAAAGAATTACAAGAAAAAAGTAACATTTTTTAAAAGTAAATGTAATATTTTGGCAATTAAAGTACAAACAATGATCTCTGCTTTTGTTTTATCATTTCTGATAGTAGAGATGATAGTGTTAATGRCTCATTTATTAGGTCAAAACAAAGCAAATAATTACATAAGAAAATCAGAGAGATGAAGCAGTAGAAATAACCCAAATGACATGGACAAGATTTACATTTTGCAACAAATGCATATAAATGTGCTTTCTCAGATTTTTTTTCAGTAGTTTAAAGCATTAGGTTCTTGGATAAATGATTTGTACTCATAAAATGAATACGCAGCTTCTTATCAGAAGAACCATTTGAATGTGGAGGAGAAGGCAGTACTGCCAAGTTCTTTAGCATTCAAATTGTTCTTTTAATTTAAAACATTCCCTTCACTTTGATGCAAAAGATGTAGCAGATGGTCGAAGTCTTGAGTGATCCAATGGGCGTTAATTGTTCTGAGAGTCTCATCAGGGACCTCTCACTGCACCAGGAGTTCTCTCAAAGAGCAGGGGGTTTCAGTCTCTGGGGTGCATTGCAGATGAAGTTATCTGTGCTTCTATCCATGTTACTACCTTGATTCCAAAAAGCCTGTGCTATTTTATCACAATTCCATCATCGTTAGCGCTACCTGAAAATGTTTCAAGGTGTTACAAAAAGTCGTATATTGGGATATTTTAGGGAAAAGTCTACTTTGGTGAAATTCTGTTAAAAAAACCCCCCACAATTAGGAATCATTAATTTTTCTTACACTAAAAATAGTTTAATCAAACACTGTTTTCCTTTACAAAAGGAAAACATTTTACACTAAGCAACCTTACCATTATTTTTTCTTGAAAATGCTAACTTAAGTCCTGAATCCCAGAATTCTATSTATTCCTTTAAAGTGACAGAAAAGAAATACTTCGTGTTGCGACTATTCTGGTAGTTTAATAAATTCTGGGGGTTTAATATAATGGATATCTGCCAGGGTTGCCAAATCCAGTAGCCTGAGAGAGGCARGGCTGAAGAAGAGCCTTTTCCCCAGGTCAGGCTGGAAGACTCCAGGCTGTCCAGCTGCTGTCCCATTCATCCTCTGCTCTTCCAGTTACCTCACACACAGGGACATACACACGCAAACAATTCCCTCTGACAGCTCATCCAGGCCCATGGCCCTGCCAACAACCAATCCCCAGCCCCACGTTCTGCTCTCTCCAAGAGCCAACTCACACACCCTCTGGTCTCTCCAGCATCCAGCTCAGACTTWACAGTCCCCAGCCCATTTCCTGCCACTTAAACCTCCAGACACTCCACTCAGCCTGAGAGAAAGACATGGCCAGAAACACAGAGTGCCCAGACATCTATTTGCACATGACCAGTCTCTTTTTCCCTTCTCATCCAGCTATTTTCCCATGGTTGTTCCTCCCCAAACAGCTGTGGCTGCCCCACCTATCTCCTCCTTTAGTTCTCCCCTAATCAATCCCAATAATGAGTCCCACGTGGGTGTAGGCAGTGACCTCCGTTCCAGCTTGAAGCACAKTTCACAGGGAGTGGGTGACAGGAGCCAAAGGCTGAAAGTATGAGATGGAGGCTGGCAGTGCCATTACAGGACTGTGCCAGAAATGCAGCTGCCTCTGTAGATAATGTCTGCTCCAGGATTTCTGCACTGACACGTAGTTTGAGTGTAGCATAAGCAGTGCCTGCAGACATTCAAATGAAAATATTTTAGAAGTGCGGTTGCAGCTGTCTCAGTTGCAAGTTCATTACACTGTTGAATATAAACCACACTTCAAAGGTTTAGGAGTGCCTACGTAAAGATGTTTAGCACTTTAGGAAAAATAATGCAACAAACTTCTCATGTGGAACTAATGAGAATGGTTGTCTAGAGTAAGACTCGTTTGTCATTCCAATATTTACATGTTCCTACATTCTTCAGCCCTCAATGCTAACAGGACATCCTGAGAAGGATGGACGATGCTCTCCCTGATACAAAGATCCCTATCAATAATTTTTTTTGCTTTGTTTTTAAGAATTCCAATTTCTAAACAACTCCTTACCTCTCATGAAACTGTTGTGCTGCAACAATTAGAAACCCATTTTTGTAGGTGAAATTTTAGATCTTGAAAATTTACCATTTCTGATCTGAAAAGCAAAGGGTGCTACAAAAACACAGGAAATCTGCTCAAAATCCCATGGTGCATTCCAAAAACTGAACCTGCAAAAAATTAGTCACTTCAATTGTAACATAGAAAATGTGGCAGTAATTAATTGTTGGAATAAAAATTTATATTCTTTCTTACCTGGGGGATTTCCAGAAAAATAAATCTAGAAAAATTGTTGAGTTTTTTTTTTACCCTTGTATCGGATGCTGCAAATATCAACCAAAGTAGGAGTACTCTTCAGTCTGATTTCCTGTCAGCGGAAGAGTTTTGCCCAAACTATATATACAACACAGGATTTTGTGGCAGTTCTGACTTTATMAAAAATAAACTTTGCATTGCTTATTCTGCAACCTGATAGCTTTTGACTGTGCCTCCCATGTCATCATTGAAAGTTTTGATTCAGATAAACACCATTTTACATTGCCTAAAACTAGAGAGCAAAAAATTTCTAGATAAAGTAAGATCTTCATATGCAGTTGCCTTGTTACTTCACTGGGCAATGGGAGAGCACTATGAAATCAAAAGGATAATGACAGGGTCAAGACTAGGGTGACTGCTGGCTCTCATCAGTCAGAGATTACAGGTAGCCCTAGTGCCTTCTATCTCATGTGCAGGGGCACGGTGGAAGAGACCATGGCTCCAGTGACTCCTCATTTTTTCACCRGTTACACAGAAATAGTACATAGACATGTACAAAAGAACTGTCTCATCTCTCAGAACTTGGTAATCAGAACCCTGGTAAACTTCTATTTTCATTAAAATAAGGGGAGAAACTAAGTTAACTTTACAAAACCTTTTAAATAAATTCTCTGCTGGCAAAGGAACCACTTACAGGGTATTCATGTGCTTTCCACTGAAAAGAAAGTGGTTGTGTGCTTTTAGTGCACTTTTATTTTAGATTAAGGAAAGTAAGGATAAAAATTTTCATAGAGTCGAACAAGCACCTGCAGGGCCAGCATCCTGGGAAAAGCCAAGCTGGCACACAATTTCTGCCTATTTCCTCCCAAAAATTCCTGTCCACTATCACCACATATATTAGTGACTCCACTGAGATTTAGGAACAGGCCACCAGGAAAACTGTTCCAACAAAAAAAATATGATTTCTCAAAGAGTTAGTCAACTAAATCCTCAGAGCAAGACCTGAGTCAGGTGGAAGGTAAGGACAGTAAATCATAGCCAGGGGCAGCAGATAGGCAAGACCATAACARTCAGCACTAAGTTTGGTTTCAATTGCTCTAAAGCCAAAGCCTAGGTGAAAGGCAAAGCCAAGAAATGAGGTTTTCCATCAGTACCAATCTGTCCATGGTCTTTCATCTGTTCTCACACACATCACCCTTCTGCAAGCTAACTAAACAGGCAAAGCGTTATTCTGTTCATTTTTGCTGTGCAAGTAAGARCATTTAGCTTACAGCATGAAAATTGGGAATCAGGATCAGGAACACGAATTTGCATGGATGTACAGCCAGGAGCAGCAGGAGACCATTTGCTTTCTTTATTTTGTAGTTTTGAACACTACAAGAAGCCCATTATGCCTAAAMCCCTGTCCACGCATGAGACAAAATGAAGAAAACAATACAGCATGCATTTCAATTTAAGAAGATTCTCCCAAGGTAGTGCTTCATCTTGCACTGCRTGTTTGCCAATCGAATAATTAGAGTAAAATGACTAAAGAACTATCAATAATTTCTGGATGTCCAGTAAATCTGTAAATATTTGAAAAAAGTAATTTTGGGAAGTGTGACTACTTCCACCTTCCCAGGTCTCTGTGGCAGTGTGCAGTCTATGAGAGAAAGAGAGCAGATCTTTGAGAAATCAAACAGGTTACAGCAGATGGACRCACTCCTGTTGCAATCTGTTCTCCCCAAGGTCACTTTGAGGCACAGCAGAAAAGCAATGCATGAGAGTTGCTTGCCTGCAGATAAACAGAAGGTTTCTTTCACCACAGCTAATGCCTCATATTTTCTTGATATGAATATTAAGGATATAGGAATTTACTGGCTCCTCTGAATAAACACCACATGTGCAGCTGTACAAAATATGTCAACAGTGCACAGAGTGGTGCAGTTTTATTTGTTTGCTCAATACAATTTGCTAGCCAT
The DNA here is from genome assembly GCF_030028575.1 of Malurus melanocephalus. Taxonomy (NCBI): domain Eukaryota; kingdom Metazoa; phylum Chordata; class Aves; order Passeriformes; family Maluridae; genus Malurus; species Malurus melanocephalus. The sequence goes on from NW_026623615.1 coordinate 303,788, forward strand.
GTATAAATTGCATACAGTCGCTAAACCTATGTGTAACTCAATGCAAATTAATAATAATAATAATAATAATAATATATATTCTATTATGTAATAAGGAATTAAAATAGGTTGATCCTATTAAAAATCATATATATACATTCACTCCCATGTATATTGTGTGTTAATTAAATATTTGTTCTTCCAGGTGTTTGTGATCAGAAAAATCCATGATTCAGAGTCATTCAGTCAAGAAATGCAGTGATAAAATCACCAGTGCTTGAGATAAAACAAAGGTCATTCTTATAGACTAGCTCTTCCCAGGAATCTAGAGATGTGATATCCTATAGATGTAGCTACTATCACATCCATTTATTCTGTCGCTTCTCAGTGGCTTGATATACTTTCAGGATCTACACTTTATGAATTTCTAGAACAAATCTCGATAGGAAAAAACAAATACTGTTTCTTAATTCAGTAGAAATCTTTATGTGTGAACAAAAATCCACTTGTAATTTTTTGCAAGATTTAAAAAATCCTTTCAAAGAGAACGGTGCTGTTGAATACAATCATTATTATCAATAAATATCTTAATTCAACTTGTTAACAATAAGCCTGTGCCTTTCTGCTGCAATACTCCAGTCAGACAAAGATTTAACACAAGAAAAAGCCAAAAACCAAACTAAATGTTGTTAGATTTCATCTTGAAATAAGCAGTAGTCAACTACGGGCATTCTTTGCATAGAGACAGTGAAGGCACTTCAAAGAGTGTTAGAACACATTAGGACTTCCTTCCTCTTCTGTCCATGATTTCCCTCAAGAAAAAGTATTCTCTTTCCTTTGTAAGAGAAAGAAATTCTACAAAAGCACATGACTGTAAATTCAAAATATATGTAAGATTGCTTTGAGACAAGGACATTTCATGAASAAATAGTCAGGAAAGGACACAGTAGTCAGTATGCCTAGCAGTTTGCAGCTCAGGTAGTACAGAGACCCATGACAAGGAAGAGGCCTTTCTACATCTGGGTTCCATAGAAAAGAGAAACAAAGCTCCCTGTTTTTCCTTCAAGGAGATGAGTACATAATACCTCTCCTTATCTCCTTGATGGGCTCAAAATCCGAAGGTGGTGAAGTGTCGAATTCCATGCCTGTGAGTCCACTGAGTGAAATCTCACCAGTCTCATCTTCACAAGGAGCTGTGTATTTCAGAATTAACTGCAAGAACCTGGTCCAGGATTGCTCTTGTGTGAGAGTGCGCAAACGCAGCAGGCAGTGGGGCTGACTGCTTCACACATTCCCTCTTTGGAAATATTCCATGAGCAACCTGACCTAAGTCGGTCCTGCCTTGAGCAAGGTGTTGGACCAGTTGACTCCAGGAATTTTTTATGGTATGAATTCTTGGAAGGGTCTGTGACTCCACAGCAGCGTTTGGAGGGGTGGAAGCCTGTAAGGGTCCATTCACACTGCCAACGTACAGTCCTGAAGCCCATGAGCAGAGAGAATCTCTCAGCAGGAGACCMATACCAAGTCTGCCTCTTACATATCCTTCAGAAGGTGACATTTGGATCAAGAAACTGTCCTTGTAAAGCCCATCCCACAACCATCAAGAAACTGATCTTTTCTGGGAACCTTCTGTGAACTTTGCATGTTTGGAATGAGATAAACACAGAAACTGGGCTGGGATTGTGGTAGGCTGGACTGGAACAGGCACCAGMAGAGGGAAGAAGGGACACTCATATGACTGCTGCCTCAGCACTCTTTAGATAAAGATTAAATAAGTTGTTCAAAACTATTTAACAGTTAGTAGCAAGGCCAGACATAGGTARTTATAAAACTAGGAATGATCCAGATCAAACATATCAATTACGTTTTCTGATTTTCTTTTTATAAAAATAATTAGTATGATGTTGAATAAAGCTGGAAAAACAATAAGATGTGAAAATATTCATAGYAAACATACAGTTTCATTTCAGTAACTCAGTAAAAAGTATTTCAAATACTATAAAATGCAAGTTAATTAATCACTTCAGTAAATGTGTGCTGAACATTCCAGCCTCCTAGTTAACAGATGTGGATAATTAAAAGAAGGAACAGTAAAAGGGAATCTGTACATACCATGTTATGCTGTTGCAAGTACTGAATGCAAACTAAGGAACAGTGACTGMAATGGTAGAAGAAGAACAAAGCTAACAAAGCGAAGATAAAAACTGGTATTGTTTTGACAGCATGAACTCCAAAGACACCTGTGAATCTGACTAATTGCCTTCAGAACGTTCCAAATCCAGCCAGGATGTGGAGAAGATTCTACATTAGATGAGAGCCCAAGTGTTTGAACTATTGCAGCAGCTGTAGAGCAGTTTTGCAGGCAAACGCATGCTCTTTGGAGGTCTACTTTTTTCAAAATGCAGACACCACACTGTGAAGGACATCTGAGGTGGCATTGCCCGGTTCAGCTGTTTGGGGCTGATGCCACCAGGCAGGAGTCAGGGCTCTGGGTGCTCTAAGGTCACCCTAATGGCATTGAGCCACCTGATGTGGGGCCTCACCCACAGCCCAGGATGGGGGCTCCGTCCTGCTACTGGCTGGACTTGGGGACGTGCTGCTGCAGGGGCTTTGCATCTGACAGGCTGGGACAGCAGGACTTCCCACAAAAGGAAATCCAAATGTTGTCTGCCTTCTACCATACTCCCCAGAAAAAAAAGGGAAAATTGGTGTCAGTCTGTGGTGTTTTTTTGTTTGGTTATTTTTTGTGGGTTTTTTCTGGTTTTGTTTTGGTTTGTTTGTTTTCTGTGTGGGTTTTTTTTTTTTTTTT
>NW_026623615.1:306710-357720 GCF_030028575.1 Malurus melanocephalus
GAAACCTGTTCATAGTCAGTGTCTTGAAAAAGAAAAAAGCCCTGACGTGGAAAATGAAATTCAGATTTGGGATATGAAAACTTCAGAATAACTGCATCTGACTCTTGGTTTCCTGGTCAAAGGAGCCATTAGTCAACATTAATTTTCTCTTCCATTGAGAGATGGAAGACATCCATAGATGACACTCCCCAAAGGTTCAGCGATTTAGCTRTATGAAAACTTCACATGATTTACTGCTATGTTTTAGAAGTGTTAGTCTACATTGCATTTAACATTCAATCTACAAATGATTGAATATTAGAATGATAATTGGCAGMATGTTAATGCAGAAAATAAGGCTTTCAGGAAAGCAGATGCTGTTCTAGTTCCCATGGCACCATTCCCAATATTTGTTTTATACTCCTGAGAGAAAAGAGGAAAGCAGAGCAAATGTGAAACCTCCCACTCAAAATTCTCAAAGTAATATTATAATTCCCTCTAAGACTCCAGCCTTGCTGTCAAATTGCTTTTCCTGTCAAGTTTCCAAATTCTTTTATTGAGAAAGGATAATAATTATAATTATCCAAAGTTTGAGTAGGTGAGTTTTTATAAAAATAAATTCTCATTGAAAAACCTTGTACAGTTAGTAATTTAATTTGCACAGTATGATTACCACAATAAAACAGTCTCATATACATATATATGTTTGTGTCAATGCATTTCTTGCCCAATTATCACCTTCATGGGAAAATTGCTGGTTTGATTCAGCAATCTCAGTAATTATTTATACAAATGATCTCAGTATTTATTGCTTCAAAGAATTATTCACCAGTGCAGACTTTTTTTCCTACACTTTCCAATGACATTACTCAACTTTCTGATGCACTGCTATACCATTTTTTATCCATCCAGCTGATAGTACATTCCATAATTCCTTGGGCTCAGCAAGAACCTTCCTAGAAAGCTCAAGAAATATTTTTTTTTAATATTTCAGTTCAGCCATGTTTATATCTTTGGGAAGAGGAAATGTTCTCAAAGTTCCCTTTATCATATTTTATTTGTAAACATGTTCTCAATACTGCAGACCTTGGTATTCCCAGAAATTAATTTTTAATTTGGCACCCAAGTGGTGGTACCACAGCTCTTTAAATACAGAAATAAGGCCATACAACTTATCTGGAATCGTCAGGGGATACAACTGAAGAAACAGAAAGCAACAAAAGCAGCACAAATAAGTCCATAGCTGGAAAAACACCTTAGTTTCTCTGTGCATGCATGACAATCCTTCCACTGTCATTTAGATTTCGTTAGAAACTCATCTTCCCTGTACTAAGTGCAGGAGAAGAATGCAGAGCAGCTCAGATGAGACGCTTTACAGAAGTAGATGAAACAGCTGCTTCAAGAGAATATGCTGCAAAAAAACTCTTTTAGACAGAGTCTTAAAAAACCCTAACTTTGGCACCAAATGTTAAGCAGAGAAATAGTTTCCTGCATCTGTAAGGGACTTAGGCAAAGGATTATGCTGAAGCACYCCAAATAGGTGCTCTTCTGAATTGGAACCTGTCAAAGATTCTTCTTTCTTAGTTACTGTGCTTGAGGAGCTGCAGTGAACAAGTACAGGGTAGTTTCAAACTACCTTGGGCTCTTAAATCCTTTCCAAGGACCAAGCCCTACCCCAAAGCTTTTTGAAACCAAAAGGACTGAAGCCTTGCAGTGATGCTCAGAGTCTTTCAATCAGGCTGGAGAATCACAGAACAGTTTGTGTTGGAAGGGGAGTGGAAAGGTCATCCAGTCCAACTCCTTCACCATGAGCAGTGACAACACTGATTGGCACTTCTCACCACCACTGCCCTATTTTAAAAGAATATCCTAACCTTTGAAGTATACAGGGAAATTGATTAATAGTTATTGTAGCCAGTAAGCCTCTAACAGTCTGAAATATATATATAAAGATCAGAGCTACTGAAGTTGGGTTATTTGTATGTCTGAAATTATAAACTCATCTTTACATTGAAATATAGCAAACTACTGTCTCTATGTAATGTCAAGACGTTTGAAAAAATGGGGTTCTGCAGCTTTACTGATAGCAGATGGTCAGACCCAGACAATTCTGCAACTGAGTGACCTTGACTGGTGGTTTGCTTTGCGTTGCTCRTGGTCCTCCCCAGGCTGTGGTGCCCACATACCAGATTGACATCAGCACCACATATTTGCAGGTGGGTTTAAGATGATGTCAAACTCTGTCAGAATGTGAAATTGGCAGCCCACAGTCCCTCAGGCAGCATTTGCTGTGATGATCCTAAGCCAAGGTGACATAAGGAGAATGATTCTCCAGCCCCTTTTGAATGGAAATACAGCTGTGTTGTTTTAGGATGACAGCCTTCCCTGGGAGTAGAGWGGTTTTTGACTGCTTCACATCTGGATTGCTTGGGAGGCTGAGTACCAGCCTAATGTTATTCCTAGAAGATTATCAATTGGAGTAAAGCAACTGCCCTATTTAGTGATTAATTACTACCTCAGATGGATTAATTTGATGAAAATTCTCTCTAGCAGCAAAAATCCTTAAAAGATATTTCCATGACAGTTCTTTGCTTCTTCTCAGAGATGGAACTCCAGAGCAAACTACTGTACAAATATTTTTATAGTTCTAATGACTACAGCTTATTTCTATGCCATAACAAAAGAGTTCTGAGAGAAAGAAAAGCTTATTGAAAAACAGAATTTCCCCAGCCTTGCTTGCTGCTGAATATATATTGCTGAATATAATATGAAGCCTATGCTGATTAAAAAAAAATTGCTTTAATCTCATCCTATTGTTTTCAATTTCTGTCTGGGCTCTCATCCTTTTTTTAATGAAAATTAAAAATTGCAACACTGCATTGAAAATGAGCCATGAAAGTAGGATCCTTTGAAATTAGTATTTCTGCAGGTCCAAACTTTCCGTTATTTAACCTTTAAGATTCAGTTTAGAAAAATCACTGTCTTTGCATAATTTCCAGTGAATAAACTGGGTAATAAAGACCTTCCCTCTTCAACCTCCTCTACCCCAATTTTGAAAATCATGTCATAAGATCTGGATCAGAAATGAACTATTTTCACTGCTTGGAAAAACATTAGTCACGGAAATATCTCCTAAAATAAGCTGTGCTCAGCTTGGCAAAGAGTCTGTATTTGCTTTTTCCAAGAAAAAGAAAAAATATTTTACTTTTCTACTTCAGGATTACTCAATTGTTCTAAAATCCCACACTTTAATGTGCTTATGCTGGAATTATTTGCATTGAACTGGCTCAATATTTCATAGTCTATGCTTAAAGTGACCTAGATCCCAGGTATTTTTCTAAGGCCACTAACCAGTGGATGAGATGGTAAAAGTACACTACAAAGTAACTTCTGCWTGGAGTAGCATAGAGAACTTACTGGTTTTCATCTTTGGATCAAATTCTGCCAGTTTCCTTTTATTTGGCAGTATATATATATAAATATATATAACATATATATTTTAAATCCCAGAATTTTTCTGTAAGGCTAAGTGAAGAATTTCTATGGTGTTATATTACATTACAGCTAATACTAAATCTTGAAGAGGGATTTTCACTGCGGTAGAAGTCTTTTTCATTAGGGCTTTTGAAGAGTTCAGTCAGCATTCCCATTCTCCCATGACCTGCTAAATCTCAAGGATTCATTTTTGCCATCTAGTGGCTTTGAGCAGAATTAAAAGAAATCTGCTAACAACAAATTTGAAAATTAGTTTGTGAAAAAAGACAGCAGTTTTAATTTACGTCTGAACAAATTAATTATKACTGGAAAAGAAGACTATTCCCTCCATGTAACCATTAACTGAACACTAACATTAATCCTCTGTTTTCTTTCAGTGTGTGGGCACTGAGACTCCTGTGAAAAGAACAGCTGAGGTTTCTACAATAGAGTGTGGCACGGACTTGCACTGACTGAGGGAGGAGGTTACTTGGAGGATCCCTTATACCTAGTGTGTCTTATAGCAGTCCTGGAAATCCGTAAGACAACCAAAGCAGAGCCCTCTTCTGCTGCCCACCTCTCTTCTATTCTTCGGGGGCTGGACACAGAATAGTATTTAACAAGTCATTTTCAAAAGTAATATAATTAACAGACACTTCGACTTAATGGATAGGCTTTTTTTTACATACAGGTAGATGCCATAATAAAAATTCAATAGAACTTGGCAAGYTCCACATAAAATAGCAGTGTTCATTAAAAACTATAACCCAGAATAAACATATTTCATTTTATGAAAGTACAATACAACATTGATTTAAAAGATACAAATAAAGAAGCAACAAAAYGCACTATCACTAAAKTATTTCAACACCAACAGCTAGGAGCCATCTCTGAACCRAATATCATKAATTAAAATCTCACCATTTTCTCTGTTAAAAAYTATTCTGGAAACTCCCTCAACATTCAGAATCATAGAATGGTTTGGGYTGGGGCCTTAAAGACCCTGTAGTTTGAACTTCCACCACGTYCATAGGCAGGGACACCTCCCACTTGACGAGGCTGCTCAGAGCCCCATCCAAACCAGCCTTAAACACTGCCAGGGATGGGGCATCCATAGCTTCTCCGGGMAACCTGTACAAGTGTCTCACCACCYTCACAGCRAAACTTCTTTCAAATATCTAATCTGAACCTAACCTCTTGCAATTTGAAATTCTTACCCCTTGTCCTATMAYRACACACGCTGGTACAAAAGTCCCTGTCCATTTTATAAAACAAAACCAAACTAAATTTGCATTTTAAAGAACTGTACATATTGTAGTAATACTTCATGGACAAAACATGGTGCACTCCTTTCAAAAAAAACAAAGGTTCACATCCTTTCAAAAACAAAACTCGCCCAATATTGCAAAATAAAATTACATGATCTCTCGATTTTAAATTTTTGAATCTGCTGTAATTTAAAAATGTAATRATTTATACCAAATTTCAAGAAATAGAGATGTCAGTATAAAAGATCTGGTCCATCACTGAGCACTTTGAATTTTTCTTCCCAGTTTCATGGCTGTTATTTCAGAATACAGTAACAATAACAAATACTGTTTGTATGGCAGAAGTGTCAGAATTAAAGACTGAATTCCTATTGCAATTAAACACCTAAAAAGAAATCAGAAACATAAAAACTGATGCATGAATAGAAAGCTAATTAAGAAACTGGGAWCAGAAACCTGCCCACTTTTACTAGTGACAAAAGATGGAAACTGACAAAACCAAAAACTTTTTACAGTATCTTTTATTGACATTTGAAATAAAGGTTTCGAAAAATATGCTGTAAACTTCCTTAACTGTTTATTAAGGAATATTTTTTAAAACCAGATGAGGCATTCCAGGTTTTTTAAGGTGCTGACAATTTATTTTACAAATTCATAAATGTAGCACAACTTATATGAAAAAATATAACAATACAGTCAACTGTGAAACTGTAGAGTATCACACGCAGTCAGCAAGATTCTTTCTTTCTTCAAATTGTTTGTCTACTGCAAGTGAAAGAGCCTGAAGAAAAGTAGCCATTGTAACACTGGGAGACTGAGAAGAAGAGAAAATTTTGTTACTCACCACAGCAATAGGCAGACATAATATTTTACATACAAATCATAGTATTTAAAAGAGGAATATTTGACTTCCACATTACAAAARTTTCAAAAATGCTACCAAACAAACTCTAGGTTTATTTTAAGCCAGCTAGCATAGCAAAGTCAAAGTCAACCTATGCAAAGTCTTGAGTCAATCACAATTGCTGTATACTTGCTAAAAAAAGGGGTTTAACAAATTACTATTATTTATGAAATGGCAGAAAGATTTTTTTATTCAGCAAGAAATTATGAGAGTATCAATACAAATATCAATGTTCATTAATTTAGTTAAAAGCAGAATGCTGCTGGGCGGGTCAATCCCACCTGTCTTCTTCCCATTCAAAATTATGGAAAGCACATAATTGTTTCAGTCTACAAAGCTGCAGAAACAAGTGTAATTTAGTTTAAAAGGGTTTGGGCCAATCTTTCCGTTCAGGGAGTGTTCAAATGTCATCCTGYCTGTCTCAAACCCAGCCCAAAACATAATGAATAGAATCAACTTACTTGAATATAAAGTGCATGTGCTAGGAAAGGAAGCTTCCTCAGGACCCGGCCACCAAGACCTGCACTTTTTCTACAGTAAAAGAGAGACAAATGCTGCTCAAATGCTAAATATCCACTCTTAAAAGAAGGCCTTTCCTTTTTCTGTGTTTCTCCATTAAGTTGCTCTAAAAAAAACCTCAGATCACAATTCAGCAGGTCACTTGCAGCTCTTTTAGCAGGGCCAGGCACTGAACAGACAAATTCTGCTTATGGGAGGCTACAGAGCATAGCACAGAAAAGGCAGCAAGGTACAGAAACAGCACAGGTACAGCTGCCTGCTGGTGCTTACACCAGGCCCTTCACATTGTTGTGCCACATCTCAGGAACTGGGGGAATGTCTACACTGAAACAGCACCGTACAGACACCACTTCTGGAAGGACTRGGACAAAACTATTTTGAAGGCTGGATCTTACAGGTACTGCCTGTCTTCCCACCTTTTTTCCCACCTTTTTCCCACCTTTTACACAGTTTMCTTCACCTCACCCACTTGGTTTCCATCTTCTCCAAGCACCACTCTATGTATGTAAAATGCAAACCTCTATGCCTGGAAAAACAATTGCTTTTACTTCACTCTGCACTGGTTAAGACTACATACTTCAGGAACAGAAAAAACCACACTTGCCTGGCTTTATGAATATTATTTTGTCCCATAGGGACCAGCACTTAGGAAAAAAAAATTGCTTGATATTGTGGGTATCATTTTTATTGTTTCAAGAACTGCTTTGCTGCAGTGAAAAACTATTTGCTTTACCAACATACTCACAAACCATAACACTCCACTCCTTTCCCCCTTATTTCTGCCCACTTGTGTCTCCATGCTAAATAGTGATCTAGCAGATGGTGAGGCATTTCAAGACACTTTCTTAGCAAGACCTAAGGCTCATGCTATTTCTGCTGAACTGCATTACAACTCCCAACATCCATTAAAACCTAACATTAATCCAGCCAGCAATTTGCTAAAGGACTTCAAATGGCAGARCAGAAATCAGAAACAGTACTAGGCGAAGCCAGATTTGAAATTAAAAAATGWCAGAAATTAGGATCATTTCCACTTTTTGTGCCCTGAAGGTTTTTGCCCATCCCCAGCAGAAAAAAAAAATCAAGATGTTTCAGATCTTTAGCTGTTTTGAAATTTGGTTACTTTTATACATCATTCCACAATTCAGTATATATATATATATATACTTGAGAAAAGTAGAATTTCAGAATCTTACCTTGAGATTTCTTTCAGTACAAGGCTTAACCGTGACACATGATTTTCTACAAAGCCTATCATCTCGAGCTCTCTTAGTGTCAGAAGCTGCTGTCGAGGATATATTATTTGACACTAGAAAGAAGAGGTACACACTGTTGTATGAAAACTCARTGCATTCAAAATTAAATTCTAGAGTAAGATTGGAAATACAGAGATGGAATTAAATTTAAGTACTTCTACTACTTAGGAAGTTTTATTAAAATGTCAAATTCACTAAAATATGACAWTTTACAGTTTTGTTTTCAAGTATTACCTTCATCAGTTCTTCCAAACARGAAAGGTATATTCTAAATATTGCTGCAGTAGATGGAGGTCCAATGTATTGTTTTATGTCAGCCCTGTCTACAAAGGCCATGTCAATTTTCTCTGTAATATTTGAAGTAGTCAGGATAACTACATTGGGATACCTTCAAGACAAAAACAGATTTTTAGGTCACATGTGAAAGATTTATCTCCTTTTGCAACTGGCAGGTTGAGACCTTCCTTCTTATGATTCAGTCATTTTATGCAATAAGCATGACAGCACTCTTGTCAACTAGGAATTACATTAAATGATCTGAAGCTAGACTATCACCAGACTATTTCAATGCTGTCTCTTTCCTTTAGCTGTTTCTCAAGAGTCTATAGCTCCTCTAACCCTATTTCAGAAGTGATATACATTAACTGTCAGAGCCTACTGGGATACTTTCTGACACACACAAAAAAATCATCAAAAGAGGAATTGTAAATTTGAACCTTTAATTAACATGTTTTCCATTTCAATTTTGATGTCTGTTCTTCAAGCAGACATCATGATGATCTGTCCTTTTCCTCTCCYTATCTTTAAGGGAAGCATACTGTCTGCAGATTTGATTGTCCATCCAGATACATGTAAAATATTTTGCTGGATTWCTCCTATTTCTTTTCAAAATTAGCATAATTAACAAAGAATAGCTCACTAAACAGTCTAGTTTAGTATTCCAAACAGGACTGAAATTTAGCAGGAATAAGAATACTGAAATTGTCAATTATCTTTTGCTGTTGCAATAATATGCAAATAATACCTTTTAATTTGGTCTATTTGTGTCAGTACAGCATTTACCACACGAATAGCATCTGAAGGCTCTGTGCCTGCCTTAAAGGCACTGCGGGCTGCTGTGAGGCTTTCCACCTACAAAACACCAAACCAATCAACCAAAACAACAACAAGAACAACAAAATCACCAAACAACCCAAAAAGATTGCACATTTGGAGTCCTGGCAGCAAACAAGTAATCTATGCAATACACCTTCAGATCCCTTAGCCTGCTATCTAAAACTTCATCRTCAAAATCCTTTGTTAAATAGGAATTTCCAGGGGGAAAGAAAGGCATGTCAAGGATRCAAAACTTAGTGTGTGAAATTCCTGTTCAGACAGCAGAACAAAAGCTGTTTTTCATTTTAAATTTTGGGAGTGGAAGGAATGGGACACACCACCAGAATAAAGAATAGAWTGAATGTGGAGTGAGCTTCCCTACAGGAACTCCAATATGACAAAGCTAATAAGATACTTACTAAGTAAAAAGCATAATAAGGTACTTAATAAGGTATTTACTAAGTTGCTTATGTATGCAAGTTTGAAGAAAATCTAGTGACAATCCACAGAACCATATTCATGGTTTTTTTTGAGCTTTACAACAAATGAAAGAGTGGAAATAATACAAATCCGGGCTACTCTAAAGTTTAAAATAATATTCCTCTTGTAAACAAACAGCAACAAGGGAAATTCCACCAAGGAAGGTTTCAGTTAATCTTCAGCTGCAATATGCCTACTAAGTCATGCTATGTTCCTTTCAAATCTYTCAAATCTGCAGCAGTCAAGACTAAAATTCACTCATCTGCAGAGTTATGTAGCATAACTGTGCTTTTATTGTTCTTTTCAAATTATTCCGCTCCTTCCCATCAATTTCCTTTCTGCTAAATTTTATGTAYAATGATGCTATTGGAATCATACCTCATCAATCAGTACAAACACAAGAGCGTCTCTGTCATCAACTAATTCTTGGATCTTCTGGAACATCTTGGTTACAAGCTTGCCGCTCTAGAAAGACACCATATGCATAGATTTACCTATTTCCTTACCACACAAGTTTCCAAGGCTTACCATATTTAAAGATGGAAACATCTGGGTTTGAAAATAACTTTCTAATATAACTTCTATTAAGGCATTTTCAAACACATTAATYATTTGGAACAATCTCTGGTGCACGTAATTAGGAAACAAGCTGAATAGAATAATTACAGTGCAATTTCTAAAAYACAAAGTTAATTTAATTAGCTACATCAATACATACCTCAGAAAACCATTTAGAGAAAAGGCTATGGCTGTTTATCTCAATTAACTGTCCATACCTATACCTAAAGTATAAAGGGAAAAAGAAGTATCAACTCTATTGCAAATAAAAATCAGTGATATCTTTAACTTCTATAAAAGTCTCATTCCTGACATTCTGATCCTGGAATTCTGTCAATTAATACTTGAAATTCAAAACTTTCAAATACTTGAAATTAATACTTGAAATTCAAATACTTATCTTTCAAAACACAATACATGTTTTATCAGTATTACTTTTGTTGCTGGAAATTGTCATTTCTAGCAACATGTCTCACTACAGAATTCTGTATGTTAAATTGCTATTCGAATTCCTTCATCAGAACAGGGTAGGTAACAGCTTCAATGATAATTGCCTCATTCTTCTCTTCCTGTAAGATTTTCCTCAGTATAGCAAGAAGTATCTCAACCACACGTTATACAGCCCAGGACTTTCAGCTTGGCCCAGAGTCAGATCATGTCAATAATTACACATTATTTATGCTATGCCTTGTATTTTATATAAGTTATTTTTAGTGTAAATTTGTTGTGTTGCAATTAACTTTTAGGCTAATTCTTATTACCTGTCTGATACGCAAACTGACTTCTGCGGATTGTGGCATTCAGACACTCCACRTAGAAAAGCAATTAATTAAAAAATTGCTACTTATTAAAAACCAGGCTCTATCAAACATGAAGATATAAAACCCCAAATATTCTTTGATCCTTTGTCCTTTAATATTCATTGATATGCAATGTGAGCAGAAAGTACTGTACCACCACTGGAATTCCTTTTACACATCTGGGTACAAATAATTACACATTTTAAAAGGCACTAAAATACCCTAAGCAGTCTAGCAGATCAATTTTATTGCTAGCCTGGTGCACTACAAAAAAAGAAGACACATTAGCACTAGGTACAAGTTACTTGAAATCAAAYATGAAATGCACTTGGGCTAGTGAAAAAGAACAACTAAGTATAGTAAGCTGAAGTGAAAAATTTCAAAAGAATTATCACCTGTATGATAGTCTAATTGTCAGCTTCTGAGCCAATGCTTTACAGAGAGAAGTTTTCCCAGTTCCAGGTGGGCCTGGTTTGAAATCAGATCCATACATTACACAGTCTGAATTAGATTGTTAATAACATCCAACAGCTTTTTAACCAGTCACGTTACAGCCCTAATTGTAGAGTAAAAACATAGCAGCCAATGATTGTGTACACCAGAATTTTTTGAGAAAATTGCTTATTCTGCAGTCCTAGAGCTAATGTTTGATTTTATACACTTTTCAGTTATTAGTATAGTTAGTGTAAGTTTGCATGCAGACAAATAAAGTCAAAACACTCAACAGCTGCAGAAGCAAAGCGTATCATCAAGCAGGGCGAATGGTTAACAGCATTCTCAGTAATCAGTGCTCTTAAACTGCTTAAACTTCTATCTCCCTGAAGTGTACTCTTCTAACATGAAAAACAGAAACATATAATATTCAGCTTCTGTCCACTTTCCCAGGAATTTCTTCCTTGGGGCAACCCAGATCATCTTAGGAACTATACTCTGGGACAWATCTTTTGGATCTAACTTGATACCCTGTGGAAAAAGCCACAAAGACTTTCTCCAAACATGCAGTACAAGCACAGTTATCAGAGTATGAGTCTGAAATAGTATTTCAAACAAAAACATCCTCAAACTTYTAAATTGACAGTTGTAATGTAAGTACAATCAAAAACTACTTCCACCACGACCTTTATTTTTGAATAACAGTCTTGATGAAAAAATGGCAAAGATGCATTTTACAAGAAAATGGAYTCAGTTGATGCTAATCTTGTTTGTGCTATAACAGCAAGCTAGCACTGACTGAAGACTTCAGCTTCACTGAAATAACARGAACTAAACTAGCTAGGGTTGGCAACAGAACAGTGTCAACAACACAATACACAGATCCATTTCCCAGTTTTCTCAAAGCTTTTCTAAACCTGTAAATAACAAAATATTTAATACTGTGATAGAAGGGTAATTAACATGTGTCTCCTAGTATCTTCAGTATCTGCATTATTTTTGCTCTTCATGAAAAAACAACATCACTTAAAAATTAAGAAAACCAAAGTTGTCACTGCACTGTAAACTCTAGAATTTAAAATCATGCATGTGAACATTGATTAGACTCAGACGTTACATTTCATCTAAATTTGTACTATTRAGGGAATACTTTTCTGCTGCTTTCATATCTCCTCATTTCCCTACACAGGGCTGCAATACAAGTTTTTGCAGAAGGAAAGCATAAACAGACAGCCAGTGAATCAACTTGGTTTAAAACAGGTCATTTTTACCATGCAGCAAAACAACTCTGTTCCACGATATCACGTTGCTGTCAACGTTTTTGTCAGAAAATAATAATGTTGTCGTCACGTAATCGAGTAACTAATTGGAGAGAACAAAAGGAAAGAAACAAAGTAGAGACATAACAGCAAATCCAACTACAAATAAAATCAATTTCCYAATCATATCTATTGTGTACTCATAGCTACAACAACCAAAAAAACRCTCATGTCTTTCAATCATAGGCAAATTTATTTCTGCAAAACATGGGAATTAATTTCTGTCCTGCCCTCAAGAATAAGAACAGCATGCATGTACTCAGCACAAATGGAGTTCCAGAAGTTTCAAATGAATAAAATAAATGTTTAAAGGAAGATAAATTAATTTCATTTTCCATTGTCCCCCATGCAAACTCTGGATCCTGTTTAGATGTTGTATAGCTATACATTTGTTCAGTTGTAGTCAGCCCACCACACAAAGCATTTCCTGTCACATTTTATTTCCTTTGTGCTGAAGAATTTGTATCAGCTACTGCAAAGAATTTGTAGATTATTCATCCTTCCAAATATGGGAAGTTGCATGTATTTCCCTGAATGCTTGCTTCTAAAAATACTGCCAYTTCATTTTAGAATTATCTTCAGGTGTGAATCTATACTTCCCCTCAAGCAACCTTAATTGGTATTCATTTTCAACTTACGTTTGCTTTTACTTCAGTGTCATAGATAAGACTTTCCCAAAGGCCATGGAATTCAGCTGCAAAAGCAATGTATTATATACCTGCTTAGGCTAAATCAGTCTTGAAACTTGTAAGTCATCATTGCAGAACAAAACAGTTTTCAAATTATGTTCAACTAAAATAAAGAATTGAGAGCAGATATATACAAAAGCAATTAAAGCACCTGGGGGAAAAAAAGTGAGTTATTTTTCTGAAAATGCAAGCACCACTTTCTAACAGACAAATTCAGCAGTTTCCCAGCTTCTGTTGCCTCAAATAATTGTGATGATAAATTAATGTTCATTTCTTAATAAGAAATGAAAAATATAATTTCTTCCATCCTCAGTAGGGGATGGACTCACATTTCACCAAGGGAGCAATGAAAAATTGTGGTAGGAGGAGGATTCTGAGGCAGATTTTAATCATTCAACTTGCTTCTTTTTTAAAATATCTAGATGTAGAGGACAAAAAAAAGCATGTAGCTGAATAATGCATAAAAAACTAAAGTTGACATTTGAGTATCAATCATTCTTAGCTGTTAGTTTCCAACTTTCAGCAAAGAAAAGCAAAAAAGACTGAACAACTATAATCCACAAAATTGTGAGAATAATGTCAATGTATCAGATTAAATTCTTCCTGAAAATAAATGTAATGGGTAATCAGGCATTTCACAACTTGGAAGGAGTAGGAAATGTTTCAGAATTACGGTCGCTCAGAGCTTAAGCTCACATCTGTGCTTATCCTTCCAGGCAGAGAATCCAGCTTCCCCAAGTACAAGGCAGTAACAGGAAGGTATTGCTCTGTCACAGAGCAAAATCTCTCTCCGGAAGACAACGACTAAAGACTTAATCTCTTTACTTTGTCTGTTTCATATATGAGCAGTACTGTCTTGGGGGTTGGAAGCCAGCAGTGGGCTCTGGAAAATTATTATTTAAAGTGATGAGTTTCTTGTGGGCCTTCAAGCTGAATAAAATTTGGAGTTCAGCTTGCAGGGTTAAAAACTTGCAAGCTTCTCATTATGACTGTACATGTTACACCAAAAGACCAGTTATTTCCACACATTCACAAATATTGCAGAAATAAATTATGTGTTTTGGAATCACCTGCAGCAGTTCAGTCAAAACCACAAAGGTCCAAATATATTCATTCCATAAAGAAAAATGTCCAAACATATTTGCTCTATAGAAAAACAACATATGTAAATAATACCATTAAACAGGTAACACTCTACGTACTTCTAGCCTTTGCAATATTTTCTTTCATTGTAATTGCTCTAGAGCTTCCAGAAATATCACATAGGTACCTGCTGGTAGCACCCAGTGGTGAGCTGCAGTGATATCCTCATTCTCTTCTTCCAGGTTTTCAGAGGTTGGTCCCTCYTCATTCAGATGAAAAATATGAATAGAAAGACTGCTTTTGCTTAGGTCAATAGGCTAGAATGAACATARAAATACTTGAAATGCATCATATTTCTCACTCAAGGCTAGTTACAACAAAARAAAATTCTCAGCTGGCATTCATCTCTGAAGCTCAAAACTTCTGTTTCAGATCTTACTAAGCAGTAAAAAAAAAAACTTAGCCACCTCCTTCTAGTTATACTAGACTAATAAAAGATACCACATCGTCCTAAAGACCTTGTCTTGCTTTTGCCCTTAGGGTACCACCAGTCTACCTGCAACTGGYTCAAGGCCACATGAACAGAGCTGCACATTCCTGACTGGGAATACCTGTCTCTCCTTCAGTTTCAGCTCCGTATCCACAATTGACACAGACTGCACGTTGTTGTTAAGGAAAGCATCGTCAAACTCTGTCCACTTGTAATCACCAAACACGATGTTGTGTCTGTTCAACAGCTTTAAGACACTAATCTTAATATCTTCTTCCTTGGCCGCACTAACAAGAAAGAAACACCATTACTTTAAGGCATTGACATTAATAAGGAMATTTGAATTAGTGTCAGAATGCATTATTTCATACAGGAGGCCTTCACGGAAAACAGCTCCCATCTCACACACACCAAAAAACCCAACCAAATCAAAAAACCCCACCCCAACAGCAACAACAAAACCCCAAACAACCAACRCAAAAAACCCCAAAACTCACTCAATCCTCCTCGAACATTCAGCAGGAAAAGAAAAACCTRTAAAATTCAATCTTTTTGCAAAAGCAACAAGCTTTTTATTTGTGCATTAGAAGACATAATCCAAATAATACTGTTTGCTTTGAGGGCGTATCAGAGGATACCCAATAACACAGCTAGGAGATTTCAAGAATCTTCTTATGCAGTCTGGCTGTGTTTCAGAAGGAAAAACAGAAAACCTCAAAGCCAAGCTAGTAGACCGAATTTGGTGAGCTTAGCTTGGAAGCTCTATTATACTTTCAGAACAGCTGAAACCTCAGAATGGGGACACAAGAATTCCAGAAGAGCCTATAAATACAGCAAAAATACATTTGAAGACTTAATTTTGCAATTTCAGTGATKTATAAYCAGTGCAAATTTCAGTGATGTATAATCAGTGCAAATTCTCAGATCTTTGTTTTTTAAGCCTGACAAAAATAGCACAGTGCATATTTTTACACCTTTATTTTCCTAATACCTTGGACAAGCTCTCCCATAGCATCCAGATATCCAAAGTGGAGAGATAAGGATTGGATAAATGGACAAGGTTGGTTAGACTGACCAGCTCAGAGGGCTGTGGTTAGTACAAAGATTAAGTAGAGCTGTCAGTAACTCAGGTGGTAAAGGTGAGATGATGCCATTAATAGTGGGACCAGCACTGTTTTTACATCTGTGCTTAAACCCTTGACAATGGGATGGAAAGTAATTGCATCAAGTTTATAGATGACACAAAAGCAGGGAGAGCTTTTGGTACTCT
This sequence comes from Malurus melanocephalus, assembly GCF_030028575.1. Classification (NCBI taxonomy): domain Eukaryota; kingdom Metazoa; phylum Chordata; class Aves; order Passeriformes; family Maluridae; genus Malurus; species Malurus melanocephalus. Next base: position 322,327 of record NW_026623615.1, read on the forward strand.
GGAGAGCAGGGCTGCTCTTCAGAGGCACCTCTGCAGGTTGACAATACAGCTTGACTGGAACCTTTTGATGTTCAACAAAAGTAACCATGAAATCCTATCTCTACACCCACTGCTCAGACAACAGAACAGGTCACAGCCCAACTAGATGAAACGTAGTTTTGCAGAAAAAGGCCAGGGTTATTGGTGGACAAGTTGGCAATGAATCAGCACTATGCCCCTGCTACAAAACAAGGACAACCTTATTTTAGGCTGTGCTACCAAGACTGCAGATGTTARGGAAAGTGACTCTTCCCATCTGCTGGCTTTGTGAGACCACGTCTGGAGTAYTGTGTGCAGTATTGAGCTCTGCTATAAGAGACACAAGAAAAAAGCAGGGTAAGCTCAGAATGTGGCCACCAACTTGATTATGAGACTGGATGACATGACGTACAAGGTGAAACTGAGAGAATTTAATTTGCTCAATCTCAGGAAGAGACACAGGTGTGGAAACCCCTGGGAGAGCAYCGGGAAGGCGGAGCTGGGTGCTGCGAGCTCCTGTAGGCGCACAGAATGAAGCCGAAAGGAAACAGGCACGAGTGGCAGCAAGTAATGCTCTGACCAGAGACCTGCTCGACTTTTGGTGAACTTCCACATGGATCTGAACGCTGTCACACACGTTTGGGAGCGCTTGCTTCAAATCCCCAGCGGCGTCATCCATCTTTCCCGCTCCTAGGGGAAAAGCGATGCCAAGGAGAAGCGACTTAGAGMGACTGCCGCACACACGCCCACGACACAGCCAGCCTTTTCCCGGTGCCCCGTGCACRTGCACACCGCCCACCGCAAGCACCGGGAACGGGACCGGGATCGGCACTTCCCTCCCTCAGGAGATGGAGACGGCAGCCTCGGGACACGCCGCCAGCGCAGCCGCGCGTCCGGGCGGGCGGGCTGCTCCTGCCTCAGCGCTGGGAACAGGGAATCACCTCACGGCAGGCACGGCCTCGGCAGCGACGCGCCGGAGCAGCGGCAGGAGCGCGGAGCGAGCCTGAGGCACCGGGMACACAGCGCGGCTGCCGCTGTTTGTAAAGGGCGCGCTGGGCAAGGCGGGCCGGCCCCTCACCCGGATCTTCCTCCGCGCCGGGAGGGAGGGAGGGGCTGTCAGCCCCGGCGCTTCCGGCGGGTCGGCTGGGGCTCCGCCATGGGGAAGAAGCACAAGAAGCACAAAGCCGAGAAGGCAGAGTGGCACTCGACCCCCGCCACGGGCTACAGCGGTAAGGGCGGGGAGCGGCTCTTTGTAGGCGGGACGCGCCCACCCCTTTCCCGGCGCAGCTGTCGGCGGCTCCGGCGTTCCTGCTCCAAGTGCCGGAGCTGCTGGCGGCGGGGGGGAGGGTGAGCCCGAGCGTCTCCGTGCTTCCCACGGCTGATCCTGAGGGGATGCAGTCGCTGCGGTGCTTAAGTGATGTTTAATTTCAACTTGCTCTGACAAGGGTCGTGCACCGTTTTTAGGGGAGGGCGAAGAATCGGTTTCTAAGGCGTTGCAGTTTTGTGGAAAATCACGTCAGATGTGCTGAACGACTGTTTGTTAGCTTGGATTTGTTAGCTTTAGCTATTGTTTTTCTTCCCAAAATGTATTGTGTATATTTTTGACTTGCAACGAATTCTTATAAACAATAGTTCTAGAAGAAGCTTTGGAGGTGGGGTTGTTTAGCCTGGGGAAAAGGAGGCTCAGGGGATTCCTTATCCGTCTCTATAACTRCCTGAAAGGATGTAGCCAGGTGGGGGTCAGCAGTGACAGGACGAGACGACGTGGCCTCAAGCTGCACTAGGGGAAATTCAGGTTGGACATTGGGAAGAATACAAAAAGGMTGATTATGTATTAGAATGGGCTGCCCAGGTAGGTTGTGGAGTTACACTCCCTGGAGGTGTTTAGGAAAAGACTGGATGTGGCACATAGTGCCGTGGTTTAGTTGGCATGGTGGTGTTTGTCATAGATTGGCTGCAATTTCAGATGTCTTTTCCAAAGTAATTGAGTCTGATTCTGTAACTGCTGTGTGCTATTGTCTCCTTGTGCCTTTTACTTTTTTCTTTAATATTTAGATTATGTGGATAAGCCTTTGGAAAAACCCTTRAAGCTGGTTCTTAAAGTTGGTGGCAGTGAAGTGACCGAACTCTCTGGGTCGGGGCATGATTCTAGTTACTATGATGACAGATCAGATCATGAGCGAGAACGACATAAAGAAAAGAAGAAAAAAAAGAAGAAAAAGTCAGAGAAGGAAAAAGAAAAGCATCTAGATGACGAAGAAAGAAGAAAGAGAAAGGTAAGCTGTGATTTTTAGAATTTAGACACAATAGCCTTCATGTGTGCTTATCAGGTCTAAAAYCTGGTGCAGAACTTTGTTTAAATCACTGTTGCAATAAACTTGTCTGGAGGAAACACATCACATACGTAGAAAAACCATTGTGCGTGAGTTGGTGTACTTCTGCCATTTAAAGGAGATATTTTCTGTGAGCAAAGTAWAAGCTTCCTGTTATATATTTTTATTTTTGTTATTTATTTGCTTTGAATGAATACTTCTGTTTTTCAGTTGGATGTTTTGTATGTTAGCCAGGTTTTGCTACCCTTTTAGGGAGGGTATTTTCAGCTTTTCAAATAAATCTGGGTTGCATTTCTCTTCTTGTCCAAATTATTGGATATTGAAATGGATATGTTTATTCAAAACATCTGATCTGTTGAGTACTGTGACGCATTATTTTGGTTGGCTCTTGGCATAACCTGTGTGCTAGGCTTTGTGGCTTTKTTGGGAGCAAGGGATGTGGTCAGCTTAGTTGTGTTGAACCTTGGGGAGTTTGATTAAAATCAGCAAGAAGGCATTGACAGTACAGTTGCTTGTACAATTTAATTTTAATAGTATTTTCTTTCATGTAATAATGATTCGCTGACCTTTCTGCTTTTTTAAGTCTTTCCTGTCATGTAGTTTTGCTGTTCTCCTGTGACAGGTGTTTCGGTGCTTCTTGGTGTGCTTTTGTAACTAACATATGTCACTTTCAGTTGATTCTTTTGTTAGGCTTGTATGACTAGAAAGTGATATATCTTGTAGGATTGTTCAGAAGCTCTTGAATACAGCACGATAGCACAATTTTCTTAGTATAATTGTTTCAGGCTGGGATTTGAAATGTAGCGAAACTAGCTGTCCTTCATACAAGATTTTGCAGTATCAGCTGCCTTTACTAAGTTGTGGGGTGGGGGTTGTTTGGATTTTTTTTCCCAGAACTTCATTATTATTGCGTTCAAAATAAGCTGATGGATAGCTAAATAACCAAACTGTAGTCTAAGGAAGATTAGTGAAAATGCTTTTCTGTACAAATGTGGATAACGAATGCCGGATTTCTGAAATGATTTAGGCATGCCTTTGCTTTGAAACTCAGGAAGAGATCATTAATTGCCATCACCATTTCTTACGATTATTTTGTTGGCTGAATTGTCACATATTTTACTCAATTCTGTTTTATGCGCCAAACAACAAAAATGTATTGATGAGAGCAGAGCTACAGACTGATCTTTACTGAAGAGTAAATTAACTTTCTTTTTCTCTGGTGTAGATTATTATTGTGCAGTTTTACATATGAATAGCTTCAGAGTTCACCATTCTTTTCTTAAAAGGGCAGGAATGATGGAACAATACTATAGCAAGTATAAATTAGCAAAAGATGAACAGTAGTTTCARTTGGAGAAAAAAATTGAAAAAGTGATAGTGAAAATGTGTGCAGTATTGTTTAAACCATATTATGACTCAGATGTTGAATACTCTGACTCATAAAAAAACATCACTGTTTCTTACCTTTTGGTGTATGGGATTGCACATTTCAAGTACATCCCTTGAAAATATGTCTTTTCTCTGTGATGCTAGGAAGAGAAAAAGAGGAAAAGGGAGAAAGAACAGTGTGACACTGAAGGAGAAACTGATGACTTTGATCCTGGGAAAAAGGTGGAGGTTGAGCCTCCTCCAGATCGTCCTGTCAGAGCATGCAGAACTCAGCCAGGTGAGCACAATGTGAAAAATTAAATAAGTTTGATTCTTTTTAAAAGCATACAAAACAAAAGTTTTGTCAAAYATACCAAAATGTAGAATTTTCACAAAGGTTTTCTGAAATTTAGGGACTTTACTTTTTCCAGCATTCAGAACTTTCTGCTATCTGAAAAGTCAAAATTCCTCTTGGTGCTTCCAGGTTTTATTGACTGATGTTGCCAAGGACATCTGTTTCTGGCTTCTGTTACTTGGCAGAATAAACGTAATTATAAAAGTATTATTGTGCATCGTGCTGCCCTAATTCCTTCTCTTTAGCATTTACACAACAGTGATCAGAATGTCTGAAACCAAGTTTTGCTTAGTTCAAAGGAAAAAACTCTAGTGGAAACTTCTTAGGTACTGTTATGTTTTTCTTTTGTGTTYTCTAACCTATGTGGAGTTTTAGTATCTCTATTCTCATCAAAAGGAAGTTGTGATAGTGTGTCTTTTAAAGACTGTAGGTATCACCTGCCACCCCTGTTTTTCATTTACAGATCTTTAATTCTCATCACCARCTGAAATATTTGTCAATTGTGTGTGGCAACTTCTGCATGTTTAATCCTTTCACATTTTGCCATGCTTTTTCTACCTGTAGCCATTGCTTGATTATTAAAATCCAGCATTACTCAGTGGAAACCTTTACTGATGAGAATTTTCAATTACATCATGATCTTAGTTACGCATAAACCTAGACATGGAACCTAGTAGCAAAAAACTGTGTCTTCAGGAATACTGTGAGTCTTGTCTTTGAAATACAATASTGCCCTTTGACTGTAATTCCAAGCAATTTTTAAATTGTAACTGCACACAGGAATKGTAGCCATCAACTGTCAAGGTAACTGAAATTTTCTGGTCAGAGTTTTAACTCTTTGGGTAGTCAGGAACCTTAACAATTGGTCCCTTTATTATTCTCTTCTCATCTGCTTGTAAAATGGTATGGAAAAGCATACAAATTACCTGACCCARTCTGGGTAAGAAAGGAAATGTCTCTGCTATTTCATGATAAAGAGTGGTAGTTYTAATTCTAGATGCTTCTTTAATGTTTCAAACTTCACTAAAGCCAGTGTCTCTGAAGAAATAGGTAATTAACCCGCAGTGTTTATTGTGTAATCTGCACAGGAAGTGAAATTGTAATCAGTACCTCTTTTGCCAGCAAATCTGCATCTTTTTGTCACTCTATGATTAAAGGTTCAGAGAAGCTGATTGCATGGGGTTTATGGTAAATAAACCATTAAAACTGCATGGCTAACATGTTGTAAGAATGTGGATTTCCCAACTGCAGTATCTGAGCAACCAAGTTTCACTTTCCCTGCAAAAATATATAATACCTTATTTTAMTGTTATCAATACATATTCTTAGATCTACTAGACTAAGCACTACGTCTGATTTAATAGGTACTATGTTTTAATGTAATGAAAAAAAAAGCTCAGAAAAAAAGCTTAGAAGAAGTAGGTACTGTATGCTTAGAAACCTGATGTGCTTCTGCTTTGAAATCCTTTCACATTCAGCTTCAGGTCAGTACAAGCTGTACTTGTTGTAAGATTTTCTCTCTGATACTTGTATTTTTAAATAAACAAGTATACCTGTATTCTGTTTCATTGTACTTATCTGTGGTTTCATCTCAAAATGCAGCTGAAAATGAGAGTACACCGATCCAGCAGTTACTGGAACACTTCCTTCGCCAGCTCCAAAGGTAGTAAACCTTATTGTGTTCAGCTGTGTTGGCAGGGTTTAATGCATATTTATATGTGTTACTTTACAGCTTCTTATCCTGGTTTTCTATTTGAAAATAGGGCCTAGAGACTGACTTTGATATATTTGTTAACCTTTGCCACTATAGACCTCATAGTTTTTAAAGATGAGGAAAATTATCAACTTTGCAATTCTAGAATTTGGCAGGGATGTGTTTTGGGTAGAGGATACATTGCCATTATAAATTTATTCAATAGTAATGACTTAGTTTAGGGATTAAAAGCCAGGTATGACTCTATAATACTTTAAAAAATTGAACTGTGTTAATTAAATTTTSTTTTATTCAGTGTCCTCTGTCAGAYACAAGGCAAATTTAGACCTGGTCATTTGATAATCTTCTTAATTTGGAGAGGCTTRTTTTACTGTTTTCTTAAACCTGCACATCATGTTTAAAAAATACGTTATTTTTTCTTATGTAGCAGTAAGCTGAATTTGGAACTAATTAAAAAAGAATTAAACATTGTATTTATTTGTAGAAGGCCTTATGAACGAGAAGAATTGATATGTTTACTCAGTGAAGCAAAAAGACCAATTTGGAGTGTAGAGATACAGAGAGCATGTGARAATTAATTAAGAAATACAAGAACTAGCTTGAATTGATCATTTGATCATTGATACTGAATTGAAAGACATTTTTAATATCTTTCCAGAAGTCTACAAATGTGAAATCAAAATGCTGTCTTCTGTCAGGAGCCTGCAACTGTTTTACGAGAATGCTTTTAGTGTTTTTTATATTTTAAGTAGTACTATTATGTCATTAATAGCAACAAGGACCATTTTCTTCGCTGCTATAAATCTAAATGTTTGTTTTTATTTTTAGGAAAGATCCTCATGGGTTTTTTGCTTTTCCTGTCACGGATGCTATTGCTCCAGGATATTCCATGATAATAAAACACCCTATGGATTTTGGTACAATGAAGGAAAAAATTGCAGCAAATGAATACAAATCAGTCACTGAATTTAAGGTGAATTTAATAAAGATTTAGATATTCCACAACTACTAAGAAACTGAATATTCTTTTTAACTGTGGAAGCCTKTCTTATACTCTTCTTTTTTCAGAACTGAGCACTTTTGTATATTCAGTGTCTGTATAAATACTCTGTCACATTCTACTATAATCTACTATAAATTACTGTGGAAACCAAGAACATGTTCTGAAGTTCTGTGGAATTCACACTGCTAAACTTAAACAGGAGTAAGACTATCAAAGACTTAAACCACTGAGCTCTTTTTTTTTTCACCTGTTTTCTTTTTTAAATCTAGACGTGGTTAGATTGATTAAAATGTGGTTTTGACTTGTCTGCAAGAAAACTGTGGATATATTGAAGCATCTTGTGTAAAAGTCAGTAACAAMTACATCTTTTTTATCTTTAATTATCCCGTTTTTCATATAACTTCATTTGAAATGTTCTTCTGGCAGAAAACTTGGCAAGATTATTTGTGACTTAACTTAGTTATTTAATGCATTGTTATTGATGTAATAATTTATTAGATGCACCATGGTTTTACCAACAATACAGTAAGAAATATTTTCATGGTATTACCAGCTCCTGAAGGAGAGGAGTTTTCCTTTAATGATTCATGAAGATGTATAATSTGCCTTCAGAACTGCTTTTTCTTAGAGTGATGTCAGAGAGCATTGGCATGTTTCTCAGGGTTAATCTCTTCTTTTGAAAGGTCCAGCAAGGTGAGCAAAGAATGGTTTGCATTTCTTACAGATGCTTTGACAAAACTTAYTCTGTTCTGTTAGGTATGCTATGGAAATTTATAGGAAATAGTAAAAAAATATTTATAATAGTATTGCCACCAGTAATCCTTTCAGGTGTCTAAATTCTGCCTTGTTGGATTGTCTAATTCAACTTGAAAGGGCAGTTTGAGTGGGAGCTCTGTGACTTTAGTTACTGACAGTGATGCAGTATTGAAACTGGTGGGATAGAAGCCTAAAAAAAATTAAAATTGCAGTATTGGTTAGACTGACAAATTGGGGTTTTTTTCTGAAGTTCTTAGCTTCTGCTGGTGGTCTAAGGAGTAATAAAAGTTTGCTAAAAGTCTGCCCATGTTAGAGTGAAAAATTAGTGGGACTCCCTTTCTAGATACATGAGGATACCTAATTACACAGAACTACAAAGGCAATAGCTTAATATAGAAATGAAGTTTSTAGGTATTTAACCTCTGAAACAAGGTCTGCTCTAAAGCTTACCATTCATTTCTGATATAGTTCTTATAACTAGCTGAGACTAGTCACAAGATAATAAATAATCTAAGAGTGGAATCCGCAAGAACTGTTTCCTGCATTTAGAAGAGGGGCAGTTGCTTCAGAAAACTCACTTATTTTGCTGCAGAAAAAAGGATCTTTTTCAAAGTTGGACAAGCAAAAGACTGCCTTTTCTGCAGCACTTGAAAGGCCATCACTAGAGGTGTAGCTTACACGCACTTCTTTGTCTGCTTCTTGGTCTTTAGTTTGCTCCTCCATGTCACCCTCTCAATTATTGTCTTTGTGATGGTCTCATTAATTGAAAGCATAGGGCTTAAATTCTGTGAAAAATTACCTTGGTGGCTCAGTTCTTCTGGTGATTTCTCCATTTCTTCTGTTTGGTCCATTTTGTTAAGGAGAAGATGTTACATTTGGCATTCAGGAAAGAGCATGTTTTTTATAATCAAAAATCCAGTTCCAAAGAAAACTCAGTATTTTGGAGAAGTAAAAAAGGCTCAGGCCTTTGCAATTCTGCTTTTGGCTTGCATTCATGAGCCTGCTGCTAGATTATTAGCTTATTCTTCACAGAACACAAGATGGAATGGTATCTTCCAGACATTTAAAGGACTTGAAATGTTTAAAGTTCTTTTGTTTTGTATTTTACAGGCAGATTTTAAACTGATGTGTGATAATGCAATGACTTACAACAGACCAGATACTGTTTACTACAAGCTAGCCAAGAAGATACTGCACACAGGCTTTAAGATGATGAGCAAAGTAAGAGACCTATTAAAAACAAAAAGCAGACACATTGGGAGTTCTTATGTTATCATACTTAAAAGGAACATAGTAACAATGATAAATGTTATTTCATCCATGTGTGATTAATTATAGCAGTGCCAGTTAGTGCTGCTATATTTAATGGCTTGATGGCATTCTTGTTATRAATCAATACTTTTTACTTAATTCTCAACCTTACCTGCACCACTGAAGTCTGTAGGAGCTTCTTTCAATGGAAGCAGTTAAGATTCACATATATCAAACTACTATAAAATCTTAATTCTAGCTGAAACTTTGAAAAAAGTATCTCATTTAAGTTTTATTTCTGTATAAACAAGAAAACTCTGAATTTTTCAAGGTGTTGGGTATAAGGGAGTTTTCAGAGGTGTTGCAAGTACTTTTTACTCAAATGCAGTGGTTGGCTTGTCAAATGAACGGTTTTTTGTGAGCTGCGCTGCGTGTGTGCATGTGCTTGTGTGTGTGTCTGCATGCATTACAGTGATGGTAAGTTTTGTGTAAAATAGGCAGTTGTTTTTGCAAATGCAGTTTGTTTGTTTGTTTGTTTGTTTGTTTCTCTCTCGATAGTTGGGCTGCAGAAATTCTGATGCCATGCTACCATGACCAAATCATGTTGCATCGCCATTGGAAACAAGACATTAAGAACAAAATAAGGCCATGGCCATTCCCATCCCATCCCATTATCATAGCATCTTGGCTATGAGGGAAAGGTTAAGTCCCTGCCGCTCTGTCCTTTCTGATTCTAGGAACGGCTGTTAGCTTTGAAGCGCAGCATGTCGTTTATGCAGGACATGGATTTTTCTCAGCAGGCAGCTCTTTTGGGTGATGAAGACACAGCAGTTGAAGAACCTGTTCCTGAAGTTGTGCCTGTGCAAGCAGAGACTACCAAGAAATCCAAAAAGCAAAATAAAGAAGTTATTAGGTAAAGGTTTTAATGGGCATGCTTACTGGCTTGTTGCAGCTTTTGTGGTATTAGCAGCAAAGAACTGAGGAAAAAATCTCCTTTCAGCATTTTTCTTTGAGGTTCATAGGATAAATGGGAAATTTTATTGTATTTTATTTGTTTATTTATAAACTTGGTTAATAACCCAGTGAATCCGAACTTAAAGTGAACTATTCAAAAGATGACTTATTCCTTTATACACTTAATATCTATATAGATACTTCTATTCTTTTTTAATATCTATATTAAATAATGAGTGGTTTCTTCTTGTGGTAGCTCATGGTAGTTTAAAATGTTATTTTATATTGGATATGTCCACAAATACTTTTTGCATTTTTTCTTTTTTTTGTCTTTCCAGAAAAGTTACATCAGAATGTAACTGGTTCTTTCCAGGAGGGCAAAGTGACCCCAGATCAGTGAATGATTTTATTTAACTTTAACCTTATCTGGCAGGTTATGAAGGTACAGGAGATTAYTTCTGGAGCAAATTATAACATCTCCCCAATGAAATCTTACTAAGCTTCTTTGTAAAATACATTGCTAGTGAAATAGTAATCTTCAAACTAATAGGCACCCTCATGTCACAAATTAATATTTTTATAGCTAAAATCTATTTTAGTAAAGTTTTTTTTAAATCTAAATTTAGTCAATTTTTAATGAGTTTTTAGCAGAAGCCATGTGGACAAGCAACTTACATTGTTCAGTGTTCTTGCATAGACATCCTAAGATAGATTCTGAATTTACATTGTAGAGCATTACATCGGCTGGAATTTTATAGAAAAGATACTGCAACAGAACACCACTAGTCATGTCTTCAATATGTAGATCCTGTAGATATGTTCCACAGATTCCTTTTTAAACCTTCAAACAAAAAAAGTGAAATATACCTTGTCTTGTGTTTTTTTCAAAGTCAATTTTAGAGTTCTCATCAGCCACTTTTTAATTTTTTACACTTTCATCATTTTTATAATCCTTAATATCTGATGGAARAAGTAGTTCTCTAATGTAGTTGTTTTTCAGAAATAGAAGACTGCAAAATGTATCTTCAAAAATAATTTTAAACAGTAATTTTCTTTTGTGGAAGCCATTCTAAGGATAAATACAGAAATGAATAATGAGGGATTAAGAAAGTGTAATTTGTCCCTTGTTTCATGCATTGTGTATAGGAATCAATGGAAAGCACCTTATTGTAAACCAGACTTGAGGAGGAGGTGCTTTGGTTTTTGATTGTTCATGTTTTTTTAGAAGACACAATGATTTGGTTTGTGTGGTGCCAAGGATTAATTCTTGCATAAACTCTACTACAGGAATAACTTTGTACTTTGTCACAGAGCGAGAAATTGACAGTGCCAAATCTTACGTTGTTGCTCTGTCTTAATATCTACCCAAACAAACAGTTCAGATAGGTAAAAGTCATGACCTTTAGTTTTATCCTGGTACCAGTTTCTCTGCAATCAGTTGTGGCATAAATTTACTTTCCTGTTCTTTTCAATGTTTATGTAACTTTAGTAGTTGGCATTAATTTGGGGTTTTTTCCAATTAATTTGAACTTTTAAACACTTGTATTTTTGCATCTGTAGGATTGATASTGTATTTTTGATGAACAGTAAGACCCTTGGAAGGGGAAAATCAGACCTAATAGCAGATATTTTTGCCTTCATGTTTCATGGTTAAAAGCAGAGAAGGAGCTGAAGTCAGTGTTCGGAAAGTGTTAAAGCAGCTTAGACCTCAGTTTAGAAAGTGACTTGATCATTTGAGCATCCTAATGTTTAAATAGTTTTTGAAAATTTTATTTAGGATGTTGCAATTTTTTGAACATTCTCTCAAAATTCTTGTCCTTTAAATATTCTGTGGAGTGTGATAGAAAAGTGCCAGTTGTTGAGGAGTTTCCTGCTGTGTACACCCTTTCTTAAAGTTTCAATGAAACAAAATCGTATAACACATTTGTCTCATAATAGTATGATCCTGTGATCTTTTTATTGTCTTTACTAGCAAAACTTACTTGTGTATTGGATCTGAATCTATACAGAGAGAAATTCTTAGCTAAGCAAATGGAAGAAGATAACCCAAGAGAAAGAAATGGATTTGGTGTGAGGAGATGCTCTACCCAGTACCTAAGGTGTTTGGCCCTAGTGTCTAATGTCCGTATAATGCCCTGAAATGTTTTGTTGTACAACATTTATTKGATACATGAAATATAATGAAGACTTCCATATTCTATGATATCTTCACATTTCTCTTTATAATACTACTTTTTTTTCTGATTTTATGTAATAGCTATGTCCTGTTGCATCCTTTGGTATGCTTTTTTGTAAGAGTTTGTTGTTTTGGTGCTTTGATGAAAATGGATCTACTGAACGATAAAATGCTAATTTCTGTAATTTCAATTACAAGCAGGGGTGTGATTGATACAGATTAGAAATTCTAGTTGCCAATACTAACAAACATAGGAATTAAAGGACTCCATGCTAGACTGGGGGTTTTGTTGTACTTCTGCAAGCAGCTAAGTGACATAATCATCATAAATGCAACCTGTTGTTTTTTTTTTTCTCTGATTAGCTACTGTTTCTATCCCTCACGTAATTTCTTTTCTGCATCTTCRTATTGGAATTCTTGAAAATAACATATTCATGCATGTGGGAGACTAAGGATGCATACAGCATTCACCCTGTATTAATGCAGTTTTACTCCCAATCTTTGTTTTATGCTTAATTTTTTGTCAAGGTACGGAAGCAATTAAATTTTTGAAGTTAAGTAGTTTGCAGCTTCTGCTGTGTAACTTCATATGTTTATAATTCCACTTAAATGCTGAAGTAGATTGACCCTGGGAGAAGAATGGGATCGATTGTTCTATTAAGCAAAGCCTGATTTCAGCCCTTTGTTTTGTTTTAATTTTTTTCAGCCCTTTGTTTTAATTTAATTTTTTTAATTTCTACACCTCCTCCTCTTCTCTTTTTTAGCTGCATTTTTGAACCTGAGGGAAATGCGTGCAGCCTGACAGACAGCACTGCTGAAGAACATGTCCTGGCACTAGTGGAACATGCAGCAGATGAAGCTCGGGATAGGATCAATCGATATCTACCCAACAGCAAGGTCTACTGCACGTGGCAGTTTGCAATTCCAGTTTGTGCCTGACTATTGAGTTGTTTCACATTAGGAAATAGGCTTTACTGTTAGGCTTTCTGAGACTGGAACATCTGGGATGTATGTTCTGTGTGGAATACCAATATGGCTGTTGTTTATCAGTTAGTTCCCCTGAAAGCCATTGTAGAGGATCCTAAGTGGATCTCAAGTTCTATTGTGTGTTGAACATCTTTGGAAGCTCACTTGCAGGAAACAATGAAATGTTGCTCTGTCTTGAATTGCAGCCCCTAGCATTAAAAGTGATTATCATAACATCCCACTTCTTATTGTTGAAACCTCAGAAAAAGCAAACTATGGCATAGGTTGAAGGGCTATTAGAATTCCCCATCTCCCACCCCACCCAAAGAATTAATGAATATTTAAGTGTTAAATTACTATTTTTAATGAGAAAAGTCTGTAACCTCTTGTAGTTTTGTTCTTGCAAGTAGTAGCTGTCAGCTGTAGCATGAGTACAAATACAAAGATCTTTTATTGACTAGGTTTAGATAGCAGRTTTGACAGTCTTCCGTTGGTTTAGATATTGTTCCATGTGTTTGGGTTTTTGCTCTTCCAAGAGGAAGAAAGACAAAACCTGAAGGATTTTAGAAGTTCTAGCTCAGTGATGCTGTTGGTGTTGCTGTTTTCTCTGAAAGCTCTGTTAATGGGTTTTTTTAGCTCTGTGCTGGATTCCTCTTGTTTCTTCACGCTAGGATTGGAGTGAATGCTCCAGGCATTCACTACAGATCTATGCTGAGATACATTTATTCTCCCTTGAATTGTGTYGAGACTTATTCCCACCTTTGCTCCCATTTCTCATCTGTCACTCTAGTGGCCACCGCAGTCGAGAAAAGAACCAGGATATTGCCACATCCTTCATTTGCTGCCTATTATTTTAAAAACTATTGCAGAAGAAATTTCACTTTGAACCATTTGTGGTGTTCTGTCTTCAAACTTAAAAGTCTATTTCTTGGGCACTGATTGGCTTATTRGTCCTTATTATGGAGTCATCTTAGGCTCAACTTGATTAAGAAGTAAAGCTGCAAAGAATTGAGGGTGAAGGCTTAGATTCAGTGTATTTCTGTTTCTTTGGATAATTAGAAGACTTGCTAGGMCTGAAGGCTATTTGAAATCTCCAAAGTGAGAGTGGTTTTTTAMATCTCTTCAAAGCAGTAGCAGTCTTTTATGCTGATGCAGTGAGTTTTGCAGTATTCAAGGAAATTTCTCAAAGTGTGCAGCTTTTAATTGCCTAGGCTGTTAGACAGCCCCACTGCATGTCCTACTGAATCTGGGTAACACTGGCACATTCTTAGAATTCAGCCAGTGCTTACTTTTGCCATTTCTTGAAGGTATTGTTCTGGTTCATTCTCTTTCCAGCATCTCTCACCTCTATTTTTATTGTATGCCAATATYAGCTTTGGCCCCCTGTATGGAGAGGGTTCTAAACTTTTTCAGATGGAATGGGATAAAAAACAAAATAGGGTAGATTTATGGTTTATTTCCTTAGAAGTATTTGCTACTACTTTTGTAGGGAGAGAACCATTTTCATTTTCCCTTTATATTGAGAGGTTACAGTCTTTTTTTCTCAGTTCATGTGTAGTCAGTTTCTGATACCAGCTTTGCTTGTTGCATCAGATCTGGCTCTGTCTTTCCAGACCCTGGTGTGCTCTATTGTCTTTCATRTCTGCCTTTTTAGCATTGTGCTTCTGTGCTTCAACCGGTCAATCACAGCACTTCTTCCTCTTGAAGAATTTGCTAGYATGTTCATAAAAGTACTTCTAATTAGAGAAAGTTGTGGGTGWGACATGAAAACAAGCAGTTCAATCTAGATTTGAAAATAAAGTGACTCTGTTTGTGGATAGGAGTTACAGTTCTGCTTCTAAAACAAATGTGTATTGTCTACCCACTGCAGTCAGAAAGGCTGGCTCCATGCTAATGATAATGGAATTGGGTTTGTCTTGGGTGAAAACTTTAGATCTGATTTAGAAAGATGAGTAAGGTGTTGTACATATGATACATGAAATTCTGCTCCTAAGTCTTCTGTTCTGAAACACTTCCTAAGTGGTGTTAAATAATTGTAACCCAAGATTCTCTGTATGTAAAAGGGAATACCAAAGTGCCGGATCTCAATACAGCTAAAAATGTTTTTATAGTTTTCTCTGTAAATGGAAAACTCCTTCTTTGGTTATGAACTGTTTGAATGATTGCTCCTATATCTTTATGTTCTATTCACAGATTGGTTATCTGAAAAAAAATGGAGATGGAACCTTATTATTTAGTGTAGTAAATTCATCTGATCCAGAAGCAGAAGGTAAAAGCCATACTCTTTCAAGCAAAGATTTCTAGTCTTGAATGTTCTAACAGATTTTGAAGTCTTAACTGTAGATATACATCCTGTGTAGTATAGATGAGTTTTAAAATTGCTTCTTGATTTTTTTCTCTTGTTTTTTTTTTGTTTTATTACTGTTACATCATATTTATATTGTTTTATGCTTTTTCTTTGTTTTAATTTCAAGCCCAGAATACAGAAGTTCTGAAAATTTGTAACAAATTAAATGCTGTAGTGTTTTGGTGCTGGATCCTGTTGATTTAGCACTTTGTTCTCTGCACCTTTTGAGATTAGAATTTGTTCACAGCTTTGCTTTGTTTCACCGATGAATGCTTTTGACTATCATGTTGGGTGACACAAGCCTGTAACTATTATAGTCTAAATTCTTTTTCATTTGGTTGTAAATTTCTCTGGGATGAAATTGAGTGTTTTGGCTTCTATCATGCCTATTACATATTTCTTAAAAAAAATAAAAAAAAAAAAAAAAACAAAACAAATTTAAAAAGATAAATTAATTCAGACTGTTCCAAAAAAAAAGAAAAAAAAAAAAAAAAAAAAAAAAAAAAGATTTAATACCTCTAAAGTTATGCTGCTGAAAATTTGAAGAGTGGTGGTAATGAATTTCTATTAGCAAACAACCACTTAGTCAACATCAGAAACTTCTTTTATCACTTCATTGATACCTGTATCTCAATTTGTGAATCAGCTACTAAAATAATTACAGATGCTGCTGTATACTTTAGAAGTGAAMTAACTTAAGTAAGCCACAGATCTTGTGAACAAGACATGGAAGCATATTTTAGCTTGTGTTTGATATTTAAATGGGGAGCCTGAATTACAGTGCCTGCCCTTAATGTATAGATTAAAAGCCCCTAATGTATAGATTAATCTTTATGTTACTTACAACTCTAAAATAGCAAAATTAAAGTATTCACCWTAAATTGTAAATATGAAATGCTTTTCTAAGCCTTCTTTTAAATCAAATTATTAGAGGAAGAAACTCACCCAGTGGATCTAAGTTCACTGTCAAGCAAATTATTACCTGGCTTCACTACACTGGGCTTCAAGGATGAACGAAGAAATAAAGGTAAATACCAAAGACTGTGTTTTGACTTTGCGTTTCTTAAATGTTTGAGCAATTACTTGATATAAAATAATTTCAGTTATTTTCTCAATATGTAAATTCAGTTGGTTATTTTTATAATATGTAATAATTCCATTAACAGAAGAGTGCAGTTTTTATTTAAATAAAATTAATTTTCTTATTAAACAGAACTTAATTAGCAGTTTATGGATTAATATTTTACCTTAATATTATAACTACACTCCAGTAATGGTAGTTCATTTCCCCTGGAAGAAACCATTTTTCCGGAGTAACTGTGCTTAAGAGTCAAGGAAAAAAAACCTTTGAGTCATTTGCATTTTTTCATCATGTGACAGGGATTTTGCAGACTGTGGTGTTTTTTCCTGGTATTATTGACAGTTTTTAATAGTTTGTAATCTGCTCTCCAGAAACTGACTGGCAATGAGCAGTAAAGTAGATGCACACAAAATGCAGAAATGTTAAAGGGGGTGTGGCCATAAATCTTCTTCTGGGACTGGGGTGGATAACTTAGTTCTTGATTTTTCAAATAGTAGTATGTTTGTTTATATGGTTAAAATAGTTAGGCTGATTCTAGAGTCTGGAAGTGTCCTTGAGATACTGCTCTTGCTTTCAGTTGGAGAAAAAAAAAATACATGGCACCTTCTGTATCTGTTTCAGTCTGTTCCCCCCGCCCCCATCCCCAAGTGATCTTTTACACTTGTGCTAATTTGTTGTGTCTTCCTTCTGCCTGTGTAGTAACCTTTCTTACAAGTGCCAATACAGCACCTTCCTTGCAAAACAACTCTATATTTCATGATTTGAAACCAGATGAGATGGAGCTCCTGTACTCAGCATATGGTGATGAAACTGGGATCCAGTGTGCCTTGAGGTAAATGCTTCCTTATAGGAAGTCTGACTTCTCATAGCAATTTTGTGCAAAGCAATTTAAACTAAATGTCARCTAAGAGCTGCCAAATCCTGATCTTTTTTCCTTAAATTTATTTTAAAAATAAAACACTATAAAGTTTGAAATATTTCTTGATTTTTTTTTCTTTTTTATTTGTTTGTTTGCTTTTGGGTTTTTGGGGGTGGGGAATGTTTTGGTGTTTTTTCCATTTGTCTGTTTAAGCTATCCTACTTTATTGCAAGGTTTTTGTGGATCTTGTTGTTAGGGTCTTCAACCATAGTTTGTGATAGGTTGCTACAGATTTAGTGTTTTTCTTTAAACTCAGCACTAAATAAGTTAAAAAGGCAAGTAATATATTTCAGTGGCTTTCAAAATATATGTGTTTCAAGGAGTTTTGAAAGAGTTAAAACTACTTGGAAAGAAAAATACTGCTTATCATTAAATTGTTGGTCTTGGAAGGAAGGAAATAATTACAAGCTTTTTATCTCTTGTGTTTTGTTTTTTGACCCACTAARTCACCATAAGTGATAGTTCAAGTCAAAATTTGCTGGTACTTCTGAAAAACAAGGTGCAGCTCTACTCTGCTATTAAAAAAAAGAAGGAACTTTGTGTCCTGAAGGCCTTAATTGCTTTTCTGAAGAAGCAAAAAAAAAATTAAAGAATGAGGAAAATATAGGTGTAATGCAGTTTATTTGGGGTAAACCATATTTTAAGTTGAAGTATTTATGAAAATAAAAATTTTCTGTAATGCTTATCTACACTTCTGCTAGCTTACAAGAATTCGTGAAGGATGCTGGAAGTTACAGCAAGAAAATAGTTGATGATCTTCTGGACCAGATCACTAGTGGTGACCATTCCAAAACTATTTATCAGCTAAAGCAGGTATGTCCTGGGTGCATTGAAATGTCACAAATTTGTCAGAATAAGAATGATTCTATTGGCTTTTTAATACTGTGTGAGATGCTTTGTTTTCCACTCTCAGTTTAAGCAGTGCAAGTTTAGCAGCACAAGCAACCATGAACCAAATTGGAGATTGAATTAATCAACAGAGGAGAAAGCTCTTTTCTCCAGCAAGATCAGTTCTCCAGTGTGGATCCCTGTGTGACTGCAGAAAGGAACAGGCAGGGGATGCAACTTAGCAGGGATCAACCAGCTGGATAGTGTTGGTGCAGCCTTGTCGCTCCATGTCATGGCTTACGTACCTACTTCTGAGTKATATTGCAGTGCTTTTGCTAAGGTTTTGGGTTTTTCCTAATTGAAAAGCAAAATATATTTCTTGTGGAAGGATTAATTTTTTGGAATGTGGAAGTAAAATTAAAGAACAGATTAATTATCACTGTACAGGTGTCTGTTAGCCCCCAGTACTAACTTCTACCTTCATGTAGCRTGTCTACAAGAAAAGCCTTTAACTTACTTAAAAAAGCACTTTCCTGAAGAGATTCATACTAAGATTGGAGAAGAGAGTTTTCTCAGAAATATGTATGATTCTAGTGAGGATGTTTGCATTCCCAAGATAAAATAAGCTTCAAGAAATTGCAAAATCTGGTTTCATGTTATCTTCACTTTGAAACCACTCTTAGTTTGAAATAATTGTCTGCTCTTTAAAATGCCAGCATTCTGAAAGATTGAAGAATAAAGAAAGGGAGGCAGGTTGAGAAAATGGAAGGTACTTAGACTTTCTGACACAGTGGAAATGAGGTTATGCTAAATCTTTGCAGACTTAGATGTGGAATAGGKTTGGGTGGTGTTTGGACAAAAGGAGACAATTGAAAAATACTGACAATCCTTTAGAATTTTCTTGCTGTTTTTTTCCTATGGGAGAAAGATTGTGCATATAGCAGGAAGAAATGTAAAGGATTAGTTCAGAAAGTTAAAACCCAATATTTTGAATACTCTTTTACGTATAGAAATGTGTATATGCAACTTAGCTTTAAAATAAAATGTTCCTTTGCCTTTTGCCATGTTTTTTTATGAATATTGTTCCAGGTGAGAATTTCTGAAGACCTRTCAAATGGTCAATGGCTATTCACACTCGAAAATGCTGTTAAGTTGTGACATATGTGGATACCCACTGATTTTACACAATTAAGTCTGTTTCAGTGATCACATGCCATGGTGTTTTATGCTTGGGCATTTTGTGCTGCTGTATTTGGGTAAGAATTAGTATCTCTGAAAGTACAACTTTCAGAAGTGATCAGAAGTTACTTGATAACTTCATTGTGGTAAAAACCAATAACTTACACAAACATTCTCAGGGAACATTCTCAGTAAATATATGCTATGAAATGCAAAGATTTGGTGATCAGAAGTTACTGAAGTAATGACTAAGATACTGCATTTGAATATAAAGTTTGTGAGCAGAAGAAATAATGTAAGGGGACTCAGAGATTAGTTAAAATGCATAATACTAAAACATTTAAGAACCAACTATTACATTGTCATTGCATTACAGATATGTGGAAAAGCTGTCTCTAGCCTCATTTTGTGTGTGAAGTTTGAATATACTTGAAATGGTACAAGAAGAACTCTTTCTCGTATGTTGAATATAAACAATTGTTGGTATTCTTTCTTTCCAGAGGCGAAACATCCCAGTAAAACCACTGGATGAAGTTAAAGTAAGTTATGCTGATACTCAGTTTGTTTGGGGTTGTTAACTGGAAAGTATTTTGGTATTTAAAGTAGAGAAAGGGATGTTCTGTGAGCTTCCTACACTCAAATTCTTTATTTTATTTAATGTGTATGGTAATACAGAGAAGATTGATGAGTGGAGTATGTGACARAGAAGAGGATTACGTTATTCCTAGAGAGGCTGCCCTGGTTATTTACAAATTGTTGGTATGGCTATATGTGGTTGCCCTAGAGAAGAGCTGGTCTTTATTTTTTTGTGAAGATTCTACTCAAACACCACAAAATTTGACAGTCTTCTGTGCAGGAGCTCGTTGTGGTAAAAACCAGTAACTTACACAAACATTCTCAGGGAACATTCTCAGTAAATATATGCTATGAAGTGCTAAGATCTAAAGTATTTCTTTGTTCTTTAGGTTCTGCCAGTTCTTATAAAAGAAGAACACAAGTTGCGTAATAACTGTCTGGATTCTTCCAAACAGATTATGGTAAAATGGTTGGGGGGTTAGGGAAGGGAAACAACAGGAAAAAGAAACATAAAACAAACAAAAAGTAGTATTGAGACATTTCTTTGTTTACATGTGTGGTCTGAGGTAGCATGTTAAAATTTCAGTATCTGGAAAAAGTTTCAGTACCGAAAATTAATTCTCTGACATTCAGTCTGTTTTAGTTTGTGGCTTTATTGTTTTGTATCCTCCAGTTTATTTCAGCATAAGTAACTAAATCTCACTGGCAGAAAGATCACATATGAATCCAAAAAATATATTTGATCTGCTGACTGATATTTGAGGTTCAGCCTGCTGCAAAATTGGAAAAAAAAACCATTAATCACTTTTACCTCATGTGTTGAAAATGTCTATAGACAGTATGGGTAGATAATGCATATCTCATGCTTTTGCTGCATTAATTTAATCCTTCTTTAAGTGGTACAGGTTTTATCTTCCAAATTATTTGTTACAACAGAAGATATGCATTGTATTCCATGACAATTCAAGTGAAAAATTATGTGGATCATATTATAGCAACTAAAAATATATATAGTTCTATAAATATTCATTACATTTTGTGGAAAGGTGTGGATTTCTCTGGAAGGTGACTGGTTATTTCTTGAAAGTGCTGCATTTCATGTTCATATTTCTGAAAGATAAAACCTGATTGCATGTTTGCCTGGGTGTCTCATTTCTCCTGCTGGAAGAGCTGAAATTTCTCTCTGCATCCTCAGAGATTTCCCTTAGAATTGATTTTGAAACTTACTGATTCTGGTTTCTTAATTTGTGCCATTACCTTGGCARTATTACAATAGGTGTGGAAAGAAAGGGAATTGTGCTGTGCAGGTTGTATTTCATTATCCAAATGTATAGAAAAAATACTAGACAGGCCAGTTCCAGCTGGTACGATAAAAATGTCARTAAATCCAGTGTTGACACATGGAGAAGAAGGACACTGGTAATACTTCCAGCTGCCAGGATTCTACCGTGAGACATGGATGAGTTGAGTGTGTAATTGAGTTTCACCAGTCCTGGATGATGAAGTAAAAGACTTGGAGTGCTGTGCACATCCCTGGCCATTCATGTGACTGGTCTGTCCAGGAACCTCTTTGAGTTGTCTGTGAATTTCAGGTTAGCCAAGATGGTTATAGGTGCTCCAGTCTCAGATGTTGAGAATTCTGAGATAATGGATTTGTGCCTTAAACATTGAAAAGTTGTTATGACAGCTTGTCACTCTTGCTAGTCTTTCTGTTTCTTGTATTTTAATAGGTTGGAGAATCTGCTGGAGACAGTAACACTTCTGACTTGGACTTTCTCTCTATGAAGCCGTACTCAGATGTATCTCTTGATATTTCTATGTTGAGTTCATTAGGTAACTAACTAAATATACAAGACRTCAATTATGGTTTAGCTGTACCATTTAGACAAAATGACAGCTGGATTTGCTAAGACTAAAGGAAGTGTTTGAAAAGTAGTATTAGGTCTACATTTGACACAGGTTAAAGTATAGGGCTGATAAATGAAACCTTGCTCTTTTTTTCATTTGAGACATCTGTGGGCTATGCAAGCTAAGTTTTTCTGTGTAACCGAAGAAACCAAAGTATTCGTACTTCACTATTTTGGTAGCTTTGCTTGTTATTTTATATGTTCTAAGTAACATAAGTTTTAAGAATCAGTGTGAAGCTTTTACTCAGAAATGATGTTGTTTCATATGATGTCTTTTAAAATAACTTGGGAATTAGCTAAATATGTGAAACTAGATCWTATTGCCACTTGGAATWTGCTAGAATAAAAGTCAGAAGACAYTTCTRTTGAATAGACTTTATGTTCAGTTGTGTAGAAGAATTTAGATGCTGTTTCAAATACATGCCTGTGATAGTTACCCTTCAAATGACACAAGAAGTACTGTTGCCATTTCTGCAGGCAGCTGAGCTGGTCAAATGTCTTAAAAAATGTCATCCAAGTAAACAACCTGCTTCTCTTTTAAGATGCTTCTAATTCAGAATGTGAAAGATGCCAAAGTGCCTGTTATAAAACAGCCAAACTAATTGACGACTTAAAGGGGGAAAAGATGCCTACATGTATCTCASCTAGGTGCAGTTTAAAAAGCAATTATAAGATCTGATTGTGCTGTCACACCCTTAGGTTTATTTTAGTTCAGTAAAAAATGAGTAAATATCCATTTTATAGAAAATTCATCACTAAAAGCTGCTGCTATTTTCTTCTTTGACCTTTCRGTAAATAGTCATACTTCTAGGTTGGTTGGCTTCCAGCATTACTTCTTATTATAATCCTTGCAAAATTAATATTTAAAAAAGAGAAGGGAAGGARTTTATCTTCCTGTTTAAAGTTGAAGGAAATTTTTTTAGGTCTTCATGTAAAAGAATAGCATATATTGGCACATACTTGTAGTTCTTTCCAATGTCACGATTTTATTTGGCTTACTACAAAATCAGTGTAGCTGGAGAAGAACCTTCTGTGATGGGGTTTTCTTTGTCTCCATAGATTTCATGTTCTATTTTAACTGTATTTTAAGTTAACTATATAAGTGATCTTGCTGACCCTCTTTTAGCCGCAAACTAAATGTGTTATTTACTGTAAGGGTGGTGAGACACTGGAACAGAGAAGTTTTGGGTTCCCCATCTCTAGATGTGTTCAAGGCCAGGTTGGATGGGGCTTTGAGCAACCTGTCTAGTGGAAAGTGTCCCTGCCCATGGCAAGGAATTGGWTCCAAGATGGCCTTTAAGGTCCCTTCGAACCCAGTCTATCCATTTTTGGAGTTTAACATGTAAAGAGGATAAATTAAGCTCTTAGAGCTGTTTAAATACTCAGAGTCAGTCAGTTCAGTTTCATTTCCCTATKGGACTTTCTGTCACCTTCCTGTAATGCACGGATGTGCAGCTGTTGCATTTTAGAAGTGTGAAGGAAAATGCAAGATTGAGGTAATTTGTGTAATAGACAGTGCTTTTGTTAATTAAGTTTAGAATTTTTTTATAGTGACTTGGTAATTCATGGGTCAATGTACCTGTGCTAATTATGGGTTTTGGTTGGTGGCTCTTAGGGAAAGTGAAGAAGGAGCTTGATCATGATGATAACCATCTGCATCTGGATGAAACAACTAAGTTGCTTCAGGACCTTCATGAAGCTCAGGCTGACAGAGTGGGATCCCGCCCATCATCCAATTTGAGTTCCCTCTCCAATACCTCTGAAAGAGATCAACATCACCTTGGTAATGTTAGCTGTGTCGCAGAAGCTGCAGTACTTGTACTCTAATTGAAATTGGTTTAAACTTACATTGTGATGTACATAAATCTTAGTGGGAAACTACTCTGATAAAACAGTGTGCTGACTGATCATGTTTTAGTTTTCAAGTATGTGTGGCAAAGAAAACTAACAAGACATAGTTTTGTCCTCCAGAATTAAGGACACTAATTGTTGTTTCCTATTTTTTGATTAGGTATGATTTAATTAATTGTGAAGTAAATTGATACTCACTGGCAGATCACTATAAACACTTGCATTTAATGTCCTTAGTAATACTGAGGACTGTATAATGTTTATTTTACTTTAGCGTAGTTGTGTGCAGCAAGTAACAAGTGGGGTTCTACAACTGCATATGACATATTGCATAATAATTTGGTGCCATTTATGCGAGGATACATTGGATGGATGATATTCAGTTGCACATTGTATAATTTTTTCAACTCAGAGTAATAGCATAATGACTACTTTTCCCAAAATTACCTAAGTTCCTAAGAATCTTGTGATTTCTGTTTAAATATCATTTAAATGTTTGTCTTGCTTTAAAAGTCTAAAAGGAACATGTAAAATAACCATGCTGTTTATATATGTATAAATATCACTCCTTTTTTTTCTGTACTTTTAAAGGTTTTGACTTTTTTCTCATGTTCTGCAGGAAGCCCTTCACATCTGAGTGTTGGAGAACAGCAAGACATGGTTCATGATCCCTATGAATTTCTGCAGTCTCCAGAAATATCAAATGCTACAAGTAACTAATCGGACATGAACTGTATTTATTTTGTATTTTAATTGTATTATTTTTTATAAAGTTTTTGTCCATGACAGAAACTGCATTTTTATCCTCTTTTCTATGAGGATTACTGTATAATATTATCATGTATACAGGATTAAACAAGCAAATGTTAAAAAAACCCCAATCCCAAACCAATTACTGCATCATGTTGTTGGCAATTTACCAAAAACTTCTTTCCATTTTGTTTGTTAAGGGAGGTTGTTATCCCCAGGTATGTGAATCTTGAATGAAAAACAGCAAGTAATGTGTTAGAAAAATTTGTATTTTATAGAAACTGAAAAGTAATAATTTTCCCAGAATCATGGCAGCAGTCATTAAATGTTTCCAGTACAATTGTCTACTAGTTCTGTTCAGGTTTTTACCTGCTGTCTCCAACGAGGAGCAAAGAGCTGTATGAACTGGGATCATTATTATGTTTTCTATCTCCTAATGCTAATAATGTGTAGAAATTGTTTCTTAACATTTCCCCATATTTTGAAATATTTTTTTAGATCACAATAGAGATTAAGTAGAGAGCACTTAATTTGAGAGTAAGTGTACTTGGTAGCTGCAGTAAAATGCTCATTTACAAGACTTCTGCCTTGGATTTGAAAAAGATGAATGTTTTTGTGTTCCCTTGTATCTTGAAACACAAAAGAAAAGACTCATATTTTTTAATATGATGTGTATATCTCATGGAAAAAATACTGGATAAAGTATGCTGTTCAATAATTTCAAAATTAAACTTTTGTAATACATCAGTGCTGAAACTGAGGGGTTTTGTATATGACTATGTGCAAGCAAACAAATGCTATGAACCTTCATTATTTTGTAAATATTAATAAAAATAGAAAAGCAGTTTTGATGTATAACAAATATGTTGTTCTTGACAAGTGAAGATTTCCTGCCTTTACTAAGTCTGAAATACGAAAATGTTTGGGGTTGAATTAATGTGCTGCTTCAAAAGATTAATTTCATCATGCCATTTTCATTAATTTCATKTACCTATAAACAAAAAAACCYGTCAGTTTTTAGGATCCATCAAGCAAGTCAGTCAGATAACTGATAGCAAAGTCTTGATTTAATAGGAAGATTGTTTTGTTCCAAGCAGGAGTGCTAAAGAAAGCAAGGGCGAGGGTTTTTTTTTTTCTGGGAGTTGTTAGGAATTTGTGTGGCAACATGCTTGGGCTGCGTTCTGACTCATCATGACTGTGGGTTCTTGGAAGTGACATGGATGATCTGCTGCACTGTGACAGTGCTGTTGGAAAGGGTTTGCATGGACACACAGCCTTGTGTCGGTCTGCAACTTCCATAACAATTTTAATCGAAAAGTGTCTTTAAAACTAATGTGGTTTCAATATCTATTATAGTAGGTCTGATTTTTCATACAGAAAATATAAATTGATTCCTGTAATGGACTCTAYAGTTGCAATTGGTGAGGAAATCTTTATTGAAACACTTGATGTTAAATTGCCTGCCTTASTGCTTGAATAAAATTCCACAGTAGAATGTTTAAAATACTCCTTTAGAGGAAGGTGCTGGTTGGTTTTGCTTTTTGTTTAAACCTCAATGTTTGCTACTGAAAAACTGAAATAACATGCAGWATCTTATTAGATGCCTTCACCTTGGATTTCAGACAGAATGCATTCAAATTCTGTGAAATTCTGTAAATCAGCTTTTATGGGCTCCGTGAGTTGGTTGTATRAAAGGATGGATATTGTTTGCATCATTACTGTATCAGAGAGCACTTTGTGCCTAAGGAAGGTTTGCATGTTTATTCAGCCTATCTGGCCCTTGAGCAATGTTAGTTATGCACAGCAATCTCCAGYTGCGGTTCCATGAGTGCTGGACAATCCTTTCAATAGGCCTACTGCCTGCATTCCCCAGGTAAAAAATGCTTTTAGGGCAAAACTTCTTCCCAGAAGCAAATACTAGTGGTTTGCTGTGGTGCCTTCTCATAAATGGCRGACATTGACTTGTGCCCTGTTTGCTAATGTACATACACATGATTGGGCTCATTAAATGCCTCAAGAAAACCTTTCATGTTTGAGAAATTTCATTCTTCTATATTTTATAGAAAAATGGAAATCTTGAGTTGGCAACCTCTGGTAAAAAAACTCTAAAATTTTAAAGAAAGTGATTGAAGTAACTTCTTTCAGTCACTTTTGTCACAGTGCAGCTGTGATTCTCAAGCTGAGAGAATCTTTTGCTCCTCTTCCTTGTTGGTGTAYGTGCTTGTGCTTGTACCAGTGGTACACTCTTGTGTTTTCCAAATGATTCTGGTTTATCTGAAAAAAGCCTTAGGAAGCAAGGGTAAAAATTTCCTTAAGCTATGTCTTATTTGCTCTTGTCTCTGCAGATGGGTAAGTTCATATATGAAGGAAAGCTTTGAACTAACCAGTCAAGGCMTGTAATCTTACAGTCCTATTTAAATATTAAGATTTTGAAAACCTTCGTTTAGTTCTGTGGATTTATTTAACATATATCATTATTTGTTGAATCAGAGATAAACACCATTCCTTTCTTGTGTCTCTGGTAGATACTTCATGTTTGGTTCATTTGGAAGAGGGCTGTGTGTCTGTGGGACTCCATTTAAATCTGTAGTACATGATGTGTAACATCTAGCTAGGTGGCACCATATGTCAACAACTTTAGGTGAGTTCCCATCAGTTGGAATATTTTTGATGCTGCCATTGAAGTAGAGGGGAATTTCCCAGGGGGTTATGTAAAATCAGCCCAGRGTTTCTAAAAACAATTGAGAAAATGAAATACATTTGCTCTATTTTTTGCTCTAATGACTGCTGTATCAAAAAGTCAGACTAAGAATGTAAGCAATGGTAAGAGAAATCTTAGTTCTGTTCTTCCACAGGGTAGAAATAGATCAATGAAAATGTAAAATGGTCTAAATAACTGATTATTCTTTTCTCTTTTGTGTGTCTATCATCAATCTCATGTTTTAGTTCTGTCATCTTCAGTGACAGCAAAGGGAATGTTGAGACTGTATTGCACACATTGCAAACGTCTTTGTGAACAGCATGAGGCAACTTTATTCCACTGTCAGAGATACACGAGTACAGGGACAGAATTTACCTAAAAATATTGGAAAAAAAAATTTAAAAATCTTTCTAATATTTCTCGCTTGCTCTTTATTAAAAAAATAGAAAAGGCACAAAGACATTTTTAAAGTCATGTAGTTCTTTTGCTTTCTGGCAGATGAATTGCTGTGATGAGAGATTTATGCAGATGAGACTTGAACAGCTGACCAGCAGAAATAACCTGATTTCTCCACCCCTGCATTCCAGAGCGAAGGGCTGAACCTTAGCACGCCACTTATTTTTGTGTTTGTTGCTTTACTCTTGTTTATCTACCTGGCTACAGTAGGATTTGGAGTCTGCACACCATTACTTCCATATGGATGGATGTGGATGGAAACGCACTGCTCTTTCTGGTTTGGTTTGTTCCACCCTTCTGCCATCCTTCTTGGAATGTATTTTATTATATATGCTGATCTGTGTGCTGATAAGGGGAGGGGAGGAAAAGCCCATCCACCTCATAAGGAGGGTGAGGACATCTCCGAGGGATGGCATTTATTCCTAGTGAGTTTAAACACTCACTTGACCGTTGCAGAACTCAGTTCATGTCGATCAGTTGGGTTTGTTTTACAGGAAGGCATATGAGTATGTAACTCTGTAAATAATATGCTGAATTATGTATTTAAAGATCCTTTAACTAGGTGGTGATTGGAAGTAAAGGGGCAGGGAGTGGGAGATCGAGAAGAGCCACAGTTGTTTGGAAGCCAGGGGGCAATGCTTTGCAGTTGAATGATTTTTCCCAGACTGATCAGAAATTACTATAAATCTCAGAAAGTAAGATTGGATGTTATTTTTGCAAGGGGTTCTTACAGAATGCCTAACTCCCCATTTGTTTATGGASCACTCAGTCCAACATTGCAGGATTAAAACTTGGTGAATCTGCAGTGGAATTATGAACTAAAACTAACTTTATTTTTAGAGGGGTCAATTTGGATAGCATGAAACACCTTGTTTTGCATTAGGTTTGCTCCTTTGGCACATGACAGAGCACAGTCTGAAGTTCTGCATAATGTCCAAATAAGACTCTTCATTTTACATGGGAGAGGGAGAAAGGTTTAACAGTGTAATGAGAAAGAAAACACTGATAGGCAGTATTTCATTCACTTTTTATGTACAAAACATAGATTGTTGCTAGGAAATGGTAGKGTGTCAATGGAGCACTCTTATGACAGCACTGTAGCTCGTTTTGAAACAGAGGTTGAGCAGTCAACCCAGTGCAGGTCTAATGCCTAAGGTTTTCTGCAATGTGTTTAAGAAGAGTGTTAATTGTGTCCATGCTTTTGCTTCTTTTGAACATACACTGGAAAAAATGGGTTGCTGATGAATGTCATGCCTTTATGCATGAGTAACACCCTTGCTGAAGCTCTGATGTTCCTGCAAATCTGCTTTTTCTATCGTTTGCATCCTTTCTATTATTGTTAAGTGTGTTGTGTTCCATAACCATTTACAATGCTGGAAAGATCCAGGAAAGGAAGACACAGACCTGTAAATCCAGTACCATGCTGCATTTCTTGCTCAGGAATTCTTGGAAGAGACGACAGGTGAGGTTGTCCCATTCATTCAGAGGACTTCCYATTTATCCCTTTGTCTGGAGGAGCACATAGGTCTAAGCTAGGAAGAGTTGAAGAATCCTGCTAGCTGTTGTGAAGCCTCATTTTGATGCTATTTTCAAAATATAATTGGTGCATACCAGCTGTAGAATGTAGTAAGAAGTTGTGATTCTAACACTGACGAATCTATAGAAGAAAAGGCAGCACAAAGAGGCATTTCTCACCTATTTGTCAAAATGTTTSTATGTTCTAGCTGACAGAGGATTCAAATACAGGAAATACTGAGAGTTTTTTTTTCTTAAATTTCTGCCTCTTAACAAATATTTGAAGAGGCAAAATCCTAAAACTTCTGTATTTCTGCATTGGTCCTTTCTGAATCAGATGTTTTTCCTCCAGCTTAGCTGCTGTTCTGTTTCTGATGAATAATAACTTTGCCTAGACATCATAGGAAATAATTGCATTTGGGCACACAATGAGACTTCCTGGACTGGTGAAGAAAACACACCTTCCCATAGTCCTTGTGTTGTGTCAGTGAGCAGTCATTCTCTTCAAAATATTGGTAATTGCTGTCATGGTAACAAAACAAAAACATGGCGTGGCAACTATTTTCAGCTTTGCACATGTGATATCTCTCCTGGCTGTAAAACACTCTAGTTTGTAACCAGGACAAGAGGTGTCCTCTAGCTTAAGCATGGCATGGATATTTTTTTTTTAAACAATGGTCCAGGTGTGTGTGGAGGTTTGTGCTGTTTTATTTTGTTTTGTTTTGTTTTGTTTTGTTTTGTTTTGTCAGGGTTTCTTCAGACAGATGGGCAGCAGGTTTACAGGTGGGAGGGGAATGACATTGCAGAGTGATCAGCTTACTCCTAGTAGCTCTTTGCACTACTCTGAACACCTCTTTAGCTGGGATGGGGTTGGCACTGGAATTCTGGGGGCTCTGGCAATTTCACCCCTTGTATTCTTTAGCAAAAGATGAACCAAGCCAAAACGACCACAAGAGCTTCACAGGAAGTTGTGGTCACATTGCAACTTGTAGGAAAAAAAAGTTCTTCAGATGGCTGTCGCAAAACAGCCAAGAAAACAGTGGGAAGGAAGGTGAAATAAACTGGCATGGAGGAGCATTTTAGTGAGGAATGAGGGTGGATTATGAACCAAGAGTGCACTGCTTTCATATTACTTTTTTCTTGGGATTTTGCAATAACAATTTAATGGTAATGCATTTTTTTCTCTGCCTTCTTTGCACCAGCCAACAATAACTTATAAGCATTGCAAAGAACACCCAGAAACATCCAAACCTGAAGAAGGCACTTCATCTRTTCCTGCATATTAGGGAGTATTTAATAGTAAACTATTGTCTTAGGATGTAATTCTACTGAGTTGGGGAAGAAAATGAACATTGAGGGATTTTTTTAGAGTGTGGATTTACTTGTGCTTCTGAAGAAGGCATGCTGGCCTTACCATATTTGGGTTTGATTCCAGGGAGCAGGATTCAAAGAGGTGATAGAATATTGTAATTGAGGATGAATTAGTTCCTAGTACTAATAATTAGATTTTTCAATCCACRCAGTTCCATGGCATGTCACAGGCTACGTAAAATTTGAGAAAGAGTGGAGAGTGATATTTAGCTTTCCGTCAGTATGTATAAAAAATCTGAAAAAAAATATTCTCCCTTCTTAATATCAAAAACCCACTCATGCCARCTGAGAAGGAAAGGTGCAAAACAAACAGGTCTAACTTTCACAAGAGGAAGTTRAGCTATGCTACGTAATTTTTTTTCATTTTCCCTTATTATACTGAAGCTATTACCAAAAAGGCAGACATTTTAAGTAATTTGATACAAAACTGGTAGARGGGGCACACACTTGGTCACAGTTTGCTCTCCTTTGAGCGGGTTTGTCATTACTACACTTAATGCCTTCTTAACTTGCTTTAACACGTCCCTGGTCTTCCAGTCATCACCTCATTTTCCAGTCATCACCTGTTGCTGCTACAATTGACCCAGCAGTAAAAAATTTGCTAAGAAAAGCTTGAATGATTCTGCTTCAGTCTTTGACAGAAATAAACATGCACATATCATCAAGAATCAACACTTTTATCTCTGCAAAGCCAATTTATAAATTATTAGATTAAGAAAACAAGTTCCAGGTTTTGGGGATATTCTGAATTTGAGGTTTCTTGATGGCTTGACCATATTAACAAACTTTATAAGTGCTCATACATATATTGTCATTATATCTATAAAATTCCATATTTTTTATTAAAGCATCTTTTTACTACAATTTGCAAACTCACAAGCAGAGAGAAGGTGTTCTGCTCTTAAATGTTTAGAAGTCTCTTCTAAAAATAAATTGGCTGCTTCAAGGTATGAAATTGATTAAAGCACTGTTTCTATCTATTTTATGTATGTCTATAATTTTTTTTTAAAGTCTGTCACACTGCCATCTCTGTAGAATTAGGCCACTGCAGTGTCAGTATCTGCCTTGAAACTTAGTCAAATTTAGTCATGCTTTTATCATACTTGTTAAACTAAGGCTAAATCTTTGCTAACTTYCTCCCCTGATTTAGACAGTACTAAAAGGAAGCAGTGCCTACTGCTTGCCAAGGCAGTAGGGAGAACTGATCATTGTATAGGGATTGAAATTTAGGTGAGGAGCTGAAGAAGGGGGAGTCGCTAACTGTAAGATTGACTGATAATATAGTGCACAGTAAGCAAATCTTTCACTCTCTGGGATCACAGAATCAATCAGGTTGGAGACCTCTGAGAGTGTCAAGTCCACCCTTTGACCRATCACCAYCYTGTCAGCCAGRCCATGGCACTGAGGGCCAYGTCCAGTTGTTTACTGAACACRTTCAGGGCATGGTGACTCCACYGCCTCCCTGGGAAGCCCATTCCAATGTTTAATAGCCCTTTCCACAAAGTATTTCCTCTTGATGTCCAACTTGCACCTCCCCTGGGTAGTTTGAGGCCATTTCCTTTTGTYCTGTTGCTTGTTTCCTGGGAAAAGGGGCTGACTCCCACCTTGCTACAACCTCATTTCAGGTGGTTGTAGGAGATCTGTGCATTAGATATTTGTATATTATACCAAAATACAACATGCTAAATATAGGTTGGGCTTTTTTTTTACCTCAACCATTTTCAGGCAGCCAAAAGCCAGCACATGCCATCCAGGTTCTTATAGTGAGGGTATTACAGACTTTGATGACCACAATAAGGGATTGAATTACTCTGTGGAAGCCACAAATTACTGATGTGTGTTTTACAATCAATGAGAGACRCTCTCTCTCTTCCTAGTGGTTTTGTGCATAACACTTGTTGGCAGAGTTAACCACATTCACTGCAAAACAAACAATACCATCAGCCTTTTTTCAGTGGTTTATAAAGAAAGCAGCTTCAAAAATTTCACTTCCCTTCCACATAAAGATGAGGAATTTTTAGCTCTTACTGTGTTTCCAGTTTGTTTCTAGTCTATCTGTAACTATCTTTARGTTGGTACCAACAGGTTTGATTTGTTTTAGAATAATGTTAACTCATCATTAGAATTTGGAGTCAATTGTTCTGAAAAACTGGAACTRCAGAACTTATTTGGAAGCCCAAGAAAAGTGATTTAATGGAATTGCTTCTCTTAGATAAGCTTTTCATTCAAAACCTTGTCTTTTCCTTGGTCCCCCCAGTCCTGCAAATAGGAATAAGCTTTGGATTTCTTTTTGGCATGGATTCATGTTCACCCTGCTAAGCAGAGCTCAGTGCCTGGTGAAAGCACAGGGACCAGCACAGACTCTGCTGGGTTTGTGCTCCAGGATGACACAGTCATCCTACCCCATTTCTGAACAGTGTGRGTTACTCACAAGGGTGTGAAATATATTGAATGGGCAGTGTTTGGGATGTACCTCCTTCACTCACTGAGCACTTTTCTTGCACTATATAAATATTTGTTCTGTCTCATTTTCTGGAACATATATGGAAATATTTTTTAAAATAATAATTATAGTAATAATAACAGCACTCCTCGAGCCATGCAAGTTTTCAAGGATAGTTTTTTAAAATGCCTTTCAATCTTACATTTAGCATGGTTGCAGAAGCAATATGACATTTGAACTTCTAAGGCTGGGTTAGCTGGGTGTTGAATGCATATTATACAACAAAGCTAAAACCATCTGCTTGTAACTTCATGTATATATTTGGTTTTTATAGAGAAAACTGGAAAATKTTCTGTATTCTATGCTGATAGTACACATGATATTTAATCTAAAAATTTCTACATACAGGGCTCACTCTTTAAAATATTAATCTGGATGAAATATCTATTATATCTATTATGCAAATAATTTTTGAAGAGCCATGTTTGTCTTTTTTTTCCACTTAACCGAAGGATACCAGTCTAATAAAAAATACAGTATTCTGTCAAATGTTCACAGGCAAGATTTGTATGAACAGAAAACAGTTGAAATTGGTATCTTATGTATCTCTGTACCTTGTTTGATCTTTTTTTCTGTAACAACACGATAGACAAAATGTCAGTCCCAGTGAAGCTGATTTGATTTAAGTGGAGGCAGAATTTGCTGCAGGTTTCTAGAGTGCTCTTTTCTGTTCTATGTATTGCTGAACTTTGAACAGTATGAGGAAGTTGGTCAGAAGAATTTGAAAATATCTAGGAGAGAGGAGAAGACACCATATTAGGAACCTGTGATAGGGAAAACAGGGCAGGATATGCCTTGGTCTTCTCTTCACATTTAGTCTGAGTCATTTTTCCTGTGAACAACCAGATGGTGTTTCTCTCTTGCTTCTTTTCCCCATCTAAGGAAAGCAGCAGTTGTCTAAAGTAGTAAAAATCTGTAGGTTGACCATTATTGAAAGGATTGATATTTGAAAAATCAAACAAAGAGCAAAACTGTGGAAAGTAATTGATGTTGCTATGAAAAAATGTAGGAAGGAGGGAGAGAGAAGAGAAGTAAGCATTTTGGTAAAGTAACAGTGGACAGTGACCCTTTTCTGCCATGCTGTGCAAAGGCAGAGCTGAAATTACTGGACTTTGCATTTTGACACTTGGAAGTGAAATGGTAGTTCCTCAAATATGTTTGAGATTCCTTGGACCTCTACGCTTCGTTTCTATGCTTTTTTGCTCATGTTGTGCATTTAGCCAAGCTGAGTGGGCACCACAGAGCGTGCAGAAAGCTGGTTCCATTTCTAGGTCTACTGTTTGTTGGTCAGTTTGGTTAATCCAGGTAAATGGCCCCAAACTTAAATATCCACATCCTTTATAGGGAATACATAGGGTYGTAATTGGGAATACATAGGGTTGAAATCTCTGGACAACAAACACTACACTSTGTTTATCAGGCACAAACAGGTTCTGCTTTTCTAAAGTAGTGTCAAATCTTCCAATTAATACTTTTTCATCCCATTATGTACTACATGAAGCTGTAACAAAGGTTCTTCTGTGCTTTGGGAACAATCAGTCTGAAGCTTGTAATATTACTGAAGGTTTTTGGGTTCTTGTTCTTTCCCATTTTTTGTTCTTATACTGGTACTTCCAAGCCAGAGTTCTGAGGGTTTTGTTTTCTTATCTTGTGGTCAATAAACTACAAAATGAAACCTGTCCCATTGAACTCACACAATACAGGTTAAATTGCTTCTGACATAAGACACACAGAAAACTTGTAACACTGTTCCTGATCAATGAAACTACTGAATAACTTTTGGAGGATTAACATTTCACTCCTGCTTTTAAACCAAAGTCAAAATCCTCTGTCTCATGAAAATGAATGAATTAATGCTTACTTTGTGCACAGGCTTTCTTAAGTAATRTGTAGCTTCTGTTTCAAATTATTTGCTTCTTTAGGTCCTCTGTTTTAAGGTGCTTCCTTTGTCTTGGGGCTTGGCCAGTTAATAAAATATAAATATTTATACTGGCCTTTGAACTGTTACCTGACTCAAGCAGCAACTTAGCAACTGAGATAACAGTTAGCTCTAGCATTCTGTTCTTACAATGYACTTTGCTGCCAGAAATGCTATGAAAAGCTCCAGAAAAAAAATAATCTCCTGGCCTATGCTGATGGACAGGGACTAGAACARTTTTGAAGTTTATTACAAGACAAASTGGCTTGCAGGGACTCATTGTGCTATGCAGCAGTGTTGCTGCTGTAATTCAGGTTGCCCTTGTAGCTTGACTTAAGAATGAACTGAACTGAGTAAGGTATAACCCTGTGGGTTTAATTTTCTAGCAGCCTGGGCAGATCTTCATGC
This sequence comes from Malurus melanocephalus, assembly GCF_030028575.1. Classification (NCBI taxonomy): domain Eukaryota; kingdom Metazoa; phylum Chordata; class Aves; order Passeriformes; family Maluridae; genus Malurus; species Malurus melanocephalus. The sequence continues at coordinate 357,531 of NW_026623615.1, forward strand.
ACTTGCTTCAAATGAAGCCCCTCAYGTGTCTGTGAGTCTAATGTCAGTAAATGTGTGTACTTCAGACAAAGAATAATGAAAATAATTCTCCATTTCAAAGTGCTTCTTTGGCTGCTCATCTTTGTGTTTTGTGTGTTGGGTTTTTTTGGCTGCTCATCTTTGTGTTTTGTGTGTTGGGTTTTTTGGTGTG